>NC_142136.1:18527727-18830757 GCF_024610735.1 Ursus americanus | reverse complement strand
ACACAGTGGGATCACCACCGGGACAGGGTTTCTCATGCAGCTGCTGAAGCTTAAGTCTCACGGCTCCTAACTTGTAGGAGTTCCTCTAAAGACATGAAATGTATTGAAATTACCTTATTATTTTCAAATACTCTAATGGAAGGTTAAATTGCAAAAGTGTACAGATTTAAAATGTGTTCAGTGAATCTTGAAAAATGTGTACCCTCATGTAATCATCAATCACATCAAGATAGATAAGTCTGATAACGATTTCTTTCTGAACACCAGAAAGTTCTCTTGTGCCCCCAAGTATTCTATTCCACACTCAAGAGGCAAAAGCTCTTCCTATTCAATTTTTTTTTCTAGCTTGTTTTGGCTATCCTCAGTGTATTCATTTTCATATAAATCTTAGAATCCCCTTATAATTTCTTCAAAAAGACTTTTAACTTGGCAGAAATTAAACTCTACCTTAGTCTCCTTAGTACTCAGTGCCTGTTGATACTTTGTTCTCTCAGCCTTCCAGCTATCGCTTTTTCTGAGCAGCTTGGGGTCTCACGCAAGGTGTGTGTAGTTCAAGAAATAGCCAAGAGGCTGCGGAGACTTGAATGCAGGTTTTGGGAACTTCCATTTATGATTCATTTTAAATAGTATCCCCCCCCCCCCCTTTCCAGCTGTTTTTGACCTTCAACTGTGGCCTCTGACTTCAGCCCATTGGGACTTCACTGTTGGAGAATCTATTTCATGGGCATGGTTTAGCAGAAAAAAAGCTGGACAGATCTAGTTTTATCCAGTCTCTTTCTCTTCTTTCAAGGAACATATAACCTCTGGTTTCTGAATCGTTTTGTTCACTCTCCAGCGTCTTGGCAGTTAACTTAAAAAAAAAAAATTGTCTAGTCAGAAAGCATAGTTGTCTTTGAAAGACTTTTAATTTCCTATATGATATTCTAGTATTTGCAGATGCTGGACCTATCCTCTCCTTTTAAAAAGTCATGGAAAGAATGTATTTTTAACTGCATTCTGTTAAGAGCACTGTGCCTTTCGATAGCGACTCTAGTGCACTTCATTTATTCAGGGTGGCATTAGAGTCGTGGCAGGCATTTTGGGGATCTGTTGAAGGAAAAACAGAGCTGGCAATACATATAGTTTGAATTTATTGGGATATTAGGTGATTCTCAAATAGATTATTGCTAGCATTCTGTAAATGGATGGCTTCCAGAGATATTCTTATTGCCCATTGCACTTTCTCAGCTGATGTAATAACTTAAGTGCATAGTACTAGAGGTTACCTAACACAAGAAATATATGGGTAGTGGGTGAGAAAAAGATTTGACATGTTCAAAGCCAGAAGATTTTTTCCCCTTTAATATACTTTATTTTTAAAACAGCTTCAGATTTGTAGAACAATTGTGAAGATAGTACAGAGGGTTTCCTTATATTCCACACTTAGCTTACTTGATCTGCTTTATATATTAGTATGGTAACATTTGTTATAATTAATGACTCATTACTAAAATATTGTGATTAATCAAAGCCCATACGTTACTGATACTTCCTTAGCTTTTGTCTAATGTACTTTTTCTATTCCAAAATCCCATCTGGGATACCAGATTACGTTTAGTATGTCTCTTAGACTCTGCTTGGCTGTGACTATTTCTATTTTCCTTGTTTTTTGATGATCTCAACAGTTTTGAGGTGTGCTAGTTGGGCATTTTGTAGAATGCCCCTCAATTGGATTTTGTCTGATGATTTCGTTATGATTAGGTCGGGGTTATGGGTTTGATGACCCAGGAGGACCACAGAGTAACCTCTGTGTAGTCGTTGTCATCACTTCATGTCTGGGTAATGGCTATCAAGATGACTTCTCATTATTGATGTTTCTCAGGGATCTGAGGTAAGCTTCATCAGGTTTCTCCTCTGTGAAATCACTCCTCCCCTTTTCTAAACTGTATCCTTTGTAAGGAAGTCACTATGTATCCCCCACTCTAGGAGTGAAGGGCTGTGTTCCACGTCCTTAAGGGTAGGGTATCTACATAATTATTTGGAGTTCTGTCTGGAAGATTTGGATTATCTCCCTCATTTATTCATTCATTCATTCATTCATTCATTCAGGTATGGACTCATATTGTTTATATATATATATATATACATGTTTGGTATATATATATACAGTATATATATATATACAGATTTGTATATATACAAATATATATATATTTGTATATATGTATATATACATATATATATATATACTGTATATATATATATACAGATTTGGATTATCTCCCTCATTCATTCATTCATTCATTCATTCAGGTATGGACTCATATTGTTTATATATATATAACATATATATATATATATATACACACACATATATATATATAACATATATATATATATACACACACACACACATACATACTGTGGCTTTAATCTGATATTACTTTATTATTTTTGCTCAAATTATTCTAGGTTTGACCATTGAGAGCTCTTTCAATTGGCTCCTGTGTCCCTTTGGTTTACCTCCATTCCCATCTTGAAAACCAGAAGATAATCTGTGAAAGTTTTCAAGTCCTGTGTGTCAGGAAGTTGTAACTACCAGGAAAGTATAATTATTAATGTCATACATGAAGATAATGTAAGAATCACACCATATAGAATTTACCCAAGCCCCTTTATTTGTAGGTCATATCTCTCTAGTAGAACTATAAACAATGAGTTTGTCTTCATGTGAAATCATATATTATGAACCCAGTTATTAATAATAAAACTTGATCAAGAGGTAATCGAATTATTTAGTACCAATAATTAAAAAATTCTTGTCATTGGAAAAGGGACTTAAGATGTAGTCAAAGTGTAGGAAACAGGATGAAAGTGTGAGTAATTTCTCTGGAGGTTGATAGTCACAGTGGCGATGAGCATTGTTACAGTTGTAAATTGCTATGTGTTTTCTCATTCTAAGTAAATGCTTGTTTTTGTACCTAATTCAGTGTCTGAATTTTATGGTTTCATTAAATCCTCCCCTGCCCACCACCAGATGCACACATTTCAGTACATACAAAACCTGGATCCACTGCCGGATAACGTAGAGCTCAGTCTGCATGCGGCGTATGGCTGGAGACCGTCTCTGTGCAGGACCCTTAGCAAGGCATTGCGCGCTCTCCAGTGCTCAGATGCAAGAGAGAATTCATGAAAGGTTGGGGATTTTGTTTCCTTTTTCTTTCTTTCTTTCTTTCTTTCTTTCTTTCTTTCTTTCTTTCTTTCTTTCTTTCTTTCCTTTCTTTCCTTTCTTTCCTTTCTTTCCTTTCTTTCCTTCTCTCTCTCTCTCTCTCTCTCTCTCTCTCTCTCTTTCTTTCTTTCTTTCTTTCTTTCTTTCTTTCTTTCTTTCTTTCTTTCTTTCTTTCTTTCACATCCATGGAATGGATCTTGTAAAAGAAATTAGGTTCAGCTATAAAAAATTAAACTTACTGTTGGGCTCTTACGGCGGTTAAATAAATTCCTTAAGCCCACAGAACTGGTAAATGGTGAAGGATTTCCAATACAAGTCCATCGATTTCAAAATAGAGCCTTAAATATTGGAGTAATGAAAATACAGATGTGCCAGCTACATTTTAAACTTACATGTATTCTTGAATTCCCTTTGAATATAAGGATATGTACATGTGAGTCCTGGAAGTCATGTGAGAGAAGATACTTGTGAGAAATAAAATTATATCCTTTATTAAGGTTTTTTGCTTCTGGACTCTGTACAAGTTACCTTTTAGAGGTTTTTAAAATGTTAGTTACTGACATAAACTTCCTAACAATCTGATGAGATGAAGTGTCATGTTACCTCCTTTTATAGTATCAGGAACTGTGAAGGGTTGGGATTGTACCTTATTTCTAGCCAATTGGTTACCCTGATAAAGTTAGATAGATGCTGACAGAAAACATGCACCTTAGAGACAAAGGACTTCATCGCTAATGGTGCAGCAGCACCATGAACTTCATATCAGTTCCCCTGGTCTCCCCAATTCCCATAGTGGGAGATGCCCTGGCGGGCCAGGTGGATGCTGGGTACCCAGTCTGTTTGTGTCATAAATCATAAACAATAACTTAGTTAAAACCCTGACCTATAAAGGAGTCTGCTAGCCGACTTGCCTAACTTCGGAGTTGGAGAGATCTATATATATCTTCTCTGATCCAAATCAGAAAAGAAAGCTGCCATGTGACCCACAGGGAGACCCTATCTTTATCTTTCAAGACTGTTTGGTACCCAAACCTCTGAAAAGTTAGGCCAGGGCAAGATCTGTCACAAGCATGTGGAAGCATCGTGGAGAACTGTCCGCTGGCATATAGATGAGGAAACAGGTTGAGTAATCGGTCTGCGCTTGCTCGGTTAGTGGGATTTTTGGCGGGGATGGCAAAGCTGGAAAGTCAGGCTTCCAGAGGTCTTAACCACTACTAGATTTTTCTTAGTAGTCTCCAGATGCGGGGAGGAACATCACCAAAAGCTAATCGATTAGTAAACATCTGTGTTTCTGTTCTCTGTAGGCACTATACCGCTTCCTCTGTTCCCAGGGGGGGAGATAATCGGATTCCTTTTTGTAAATCCTTAGGAATCTCTCCCTTAAACACCTCTAGGAGAATTTCTCTTACTCTTCAGGACCCCGTCGGGAATGGGGACATCTGATTTACCTTCTTCTCTGCTTAGGAGCACAGTCTTCTGAAAGTCCTTCTCACACAAACAGTGTCGGTTCTGCAAATAACACAAAGTGACAGAATTATAAAATGTTGCCCTAAAAAGGATCTCTTGTCGATCTAAAAATTACCAAATAAGGACGAGAAGGCTCAAAGTAGTTAAATGCTCACAATCATACCTGAAATTAGCACATCTGCTTTCTAACTTTGATTTTGGGAGCTTTCAACCATATACCCTGCTAAGTAACATGAGCTTCACAGTTTCAAATTTTGTGCTGGAGTTTTCTGTCCCTGAATTTTTTGAAGAGACAATATCATAAGTCTTGCGGAGCACTAAAGACAGCCACAAGTCAAAATGGACACCTCAGAGATTTTTTTCAACCTGCGGACAGTGACTACAAAAACCCAAACGTAATTAACATTAAAAAAAAATTCTTTTCACCGAACTCAAATTACTCACCAGTGATACAACATTATCTGGGAGCAGTAAAGCAATTACAGAAACAAATACTTTCTTTTCAGTAAAATGAAATAGACCCAGGTGGAAGACCTGTTTATTTATATCTGCCTCTCACCCCCCCTTTTTTTTTCTGGACTGAGTTTCAAGGAGAAATGAAATTTTGGGATTGGATGACTCAATTATGTAAATGCATTAATTATATACGGAACAGATCCTATTTTGTTGTGTTTTTTTTTTCTCCCACTTCTCCTTATGACTAGGAGAATTGTTTTTAGATACATGCATTTTCCAGGGTTCTGAGAAGGTAAATGTTCCATAAATGTGTACTACTTAGAAATACAGTTCAATTAACTGTGTCCTCTATCGCTCCTCCAGGTATGATTATTTTGTAATGGATAATACAATTTTAGTATCAGTGAGATGCATTGCTAAAAGTTTCCACAAACCTTCCACCTAATTTGAAGACACTACACTATTATGGCCTCATAAGTAGGTTATTAGGCTTAAGTTGACGCTGGAGGAAGTTTAAAAGCTGATCTCTTTCTGCAGGACCACAACCCATTACTGTAAAAACACAAGAGTGTTTTTCCTTGCTGGCAGATACTGTTTTCACTACCACTTTTTTTTAATCATGATGCTTTTTTTGTATACATATACATTGCCTACAACAAGGCAGAGCACTAATGCTACCATATGGTTAGTCTGGAAATAGTTTATACCAAAATCATGAAGAGGAAAGGGCTTCTGAAAGTCAGAACAGTTGAAAAACCCCTAGGACTCATGCAAACGTGATTGCCAAGTCGAAGAACTAGAAAAACGTGGCCGTCCATCCCTGTTCTCTGCTCTTCAATCAGTGAGCCTCTGCGTTTGCATGATTTCTCTTTTCCTAAGTGGAAACCTCCTCTCAGATTCTGGACTGATTGTAATGATAGAGACAACTCCTGCTTCAATATTATTCCCTTTTATTTTAAGGGAAGAACACAAACATTTAAATTGAAAGGGTTGAGGTGAAGTATTTGTCTAGCAGGCCTGCATTTGAAAGGACTTGAGACATTTTTCCAGTTTCTCTGGAATCCTGCGATGTGTGTCCACTTTGACTTAAAGCTTTCATAAGCACCTGGCTCAAGTCTTGTCCCTTTCCACAGGACTCTGTGCTATAGCCACTCCCTTTCCAGGCTTTTCCTCTTCTGTGCAAAGTCTAGATAGTGTGGGAATTTAACACTTTTCCTTCCATTTTGATGTACTGTAAATGCACCATGAGTGCATAACTTCTTCAGTAACTGCCAACTCCATTTCTCAGAATTCCTTTCCTCTGCTGCTCAGGGCTATTTGCAGAGGAAAGGAAGCCGTGAGAGATTTGCAAGGTGGAAGTGAAGCAGAAGCCAGGATTTCCAGAGTCTCACCCCCTCACTGCTGTGGCGTGTTGCCAGAGGGCTTCCTGCATGCGGTTGGCAGGCTTCCCGGCGCCGTGGGCCTGCCTACCTACCTCTGCTCCAGCACCTCCTGCTGGTGAAGCAAGGTAGTGCGTGTAGTGTCTGATTGCCGGCTGCCACCTTCCTAATCTGCAGAACTCCATTCAGCGCCTTCTCCGTGGGGGGAAATGCGGACTCCTACATGAAACTCCTTATCCCATAATAACTGTAGTGTTTTTGTTTTCTCAACCAAACCCAGTCTGATACAACTTTCAGAGAAAATTTTAAACATTTTTTTGTCGTAGAGAAAACTTCTTTCACATTTGTAGGTGAAAATGATGGCTGAGGCATGCTCTGCCAAAAACATAAGTAATTTTCAAAAGTATGTTTAACTTTCTACATGATTTTGATTTGTAATAAGGGGCAAAATTTAAGACTCTTATTTAGATGTTTTTCAAAAACATCTAAAATTGAGGGGGCACAAATATGTTAATAGATACAGCCAATACTGTAAGATTTTTTAATTTCACACAGTGGATTGAGATTTTTTTTAAAATTTCAATATATAAAGTGTTATTCTACAAAAACAATATTATGGGTTTTAATATAACTTATAAATGCTTTCTAATATATTTCCTTTTTTTTTTTTTGCAATTTTTAAATTTAAATTCAATTAGCCAACATATGGTACATCACTATATTTCCATAGAAAATACAGAAATAAAGATATTTACATTTACATAATTTCTAGGTATTTTTAATGTAGTTCTGTATAAAACATATAAATACTATTGAATGTACCCATATCTTCCATTAAACCAAAGCCAGCAAAAAACATTATTACCTCACTAAATGCTTTCAAAGAATTCTAATTTTAAACAAGATCATCTCCATTTTGCTGGAAGTCAATGATACATGAAGAAATCCTTACATTGGTAACTAAGACTATTCTCATTGGTCAGGTTGTAGAGAAGCATGGAGGGAGTTAAGATGGCAGAGTAGTGGGGGGACCCTGGGCTTGTCTTTTCCCTGGAACACAGCTGGATTAACAGCAAACCATTTTGAACACCTAAGAAATAGATGTGAGGATTAGAGAAAAATCTGAAAAAATTGAGGTAGAGAATATGGCAGGTGTGAGGTATGGAGATGTGAATGGGAGAAAAAAAGCCATGGTGCCACAGAGGGAAGGGAGCCCTTTCTGGGGAGATAGGAGAGAAAGGAGAGGGGGAGAGAGCAGTGTATCAGGTTCGTTCAAGAAAAGCACTTCCCCCAAACCATTATTGCAAGTTTTTGCAAGCAGTGGAGCTTAAATTCTGAGGTTTTGTAAGTCCACTCCATTGTCCTGAGATGAGCCAGGTGGGAGTGGCGGTGGTCCTGGGGAGGAGGATGGCAGAGACCCGGGAGTGGACAGTGTGGTGTAGGGATCCCCTGAGTTGCACTGGGTGAGAACGTTCCCCTTCTTGGAGTATACTTGAAAGAGGGTACATTGCCACTCCAAAGACAAAACACCCGGTAGTCGCCATCCAGCAGCTGTTCATTGTCGGGGGTCAGGGGTGTGCACAGAGGGCAGATAACCTGGTTGTTGCTTTTTTGCTGTGCTTCACCATAAACTCCAAGCACTTCTGTGGCCATGCGACTACTTTCATGGGATGAGGTGGCATCAGACGTAGTGCAGTGAGGCTGTCTGGACGAGGGGAGCAGGTCCACAACACGCTGGCTCCTTTAAGATTTGGAGTTTTGGATCCCAGACATGTGCCAGAGATAAAACACAGAACTGTGGCACCAAGCATGCCAATAGCCCCAGGCACAGATGGGGTGAGGACAGGGATCTGACAGAAGCCTGAGACACAAGAGGGGAGATCGTTCAATTTTCTGTGAGGACTTCCTGAATAGTGGCAGGCACGTGCTCCCCTCTTGGGGGATAAGAGAGCAGAGTGATGCCATTTCCCTCCCACTCACCAGCATGGTTGGACTTAAGTGACCAACACTGTGTCCCCAGGGGAGGCTGGAGCTGCTTACATGCCCCCCTCTCCCAGGTATAATTTACTATGGCAGGTCTGTGAGCCAGTGTGGCAGGCCTCTCCTCCAGAAGACCAGCATAGGGCCCCTCATCATCAAGTGCTCCAAAACGTCAGCTTTAGTTCTGGTGGAAATAGGAGGAGGGTTTTTTAATTTTTTTTTTCTTTTTCTTTGGAATCAGGCTTACAGTTTTTTGTTTGGGGTTTTTTTGTTCCTTTTCCTTTCCTTTTCTCAGATCAGTCTCCCCTTCCCGCGCCCCTCCCCCCAGGATTATTTTAACAAATCAAAGTACAACTAGTTAAAGGTCCAGACACTTTCTACTGCAAGCAAGGAAGAGCTCTGTGGAGAACTATGAGCAGGAACCACAGCAAACTTTCATAACACACAAAAGACAGAAACCTAGACAAAATGACAAGATGGATGAATTCTTCCCAAAAGAAAAATCAAGAAGAAACCACTGCCAGGGATTTACTCAAAACAGATATAAGCAATATATCTGAACAAGAATTTCAAACAGTCCTAAGAATACTAGTTGGGCTTGAAAGAAGAAACCCTGGCTGCAGAGATAAAAGACCTAAAAACTAGTCAGGCCAAAATAAATGCTATAACTGAGATGCAAAACTGGATGTAATCATAATGAGGATGGAAGAAGCAGAGGAATGAATCAGTGATATAGAAGATAAAATTAGAGAAAATAATGAACTGAAAAGTATAGGGTGAGAAAACTATTAGATCACAAATGTAAACTTAGGGAACTCAGCAACTCCAGAAAGCACAATAATATCCATATCATAGGAGCCCAGAAGAAGAAGAATGGAGAAAAGGGGCAGAGGGTATATTTGAACAAATTTTAGATGAAAACTTCCTTAATCTGGGGGAAGGAAACGGGCATTCAGTTCTAAGGTGCACAGAGAACTGCTGAAAGCAGCTAGGGACAAAAGGTCCTTAACCTAGAAGGGTAGGTACATAAGGTTAGCAGTAGATCTGTCCACAGTAACTTGGCAGGCCAGAAGAGATTGGCATGATACATTCAGTGTGCTGAATGGGAAAAATATGCAGCCAAGAATATTTTATGCAGCAAAGCTATCATTTAGAATAGAAGGAGAGATAGTTTCCAAGACAAGCAAAATCTAAAGGAGTTCATGAACACTAAACCAGCTCTGCAAGAAATATTAAAGGGGACTCTTTGAGTGGGAAAGAGAGTAGAAGCAACAAAGAGTAGAAAGGAACAAAGACAATCTACAGGCACAGTGACTTTATAGGTAATACAATGGCACTAAATTCATATCTATCAATAATTACTCTAACTGTAAGTGGACTAAATGCTCCAATCAAAAGACATAGGATATCAGAATAGATAACAAAACACAAAAAACAAAATAAAACAAAAAAACAAGACCCATTAATATGCTGCTTACAAGAAACCCAAAGACACATCCAGATTGAAAATGAAGGGGTGGAGAACCACCTGTCATGCTAATGGACATCAAAAGAAAGCTAGAGTAGCCATACTTATATCAGGCAAACTAGATTTTAAACCAAAGATTGTAATAAGAGATGAAGAAGGGTGGTACTATATCATAATAAAGGGGTCTATCCAACAAGATCTAACAATTGTAAGTATTTATGCCCCCAACTTGGTAGCAGCCAAATATATAAATCAATAACAAGCTTAAACTCATTGATAATAACACAATAACAGCAGGGGACTTTAACACCCACTCACAGCAATGGCCAGATCATACAACCAGAAGATCAACAAGGAAACAATGGCTTTGAATGACACACTGGACCAGAGGGACTTAACAGATACATTCAGAGCATTTCATCCTAAAGCAGCAGAATACACATTCTTTTTGCATGCACATGGAACATTCCCCAGGATAGATTACATACTGGGTCGCAAATCAGGACTCAACTGGTACAAAAAGACAGAGATCATACCATGCATATCTTCAGACCACAATGTTATGAAACTTGAAGTTAACCACAAGAGAAAATTTGGAAAGACCACAAATACATGGAGGTTAAAGAACACCCCACTAAACAATGAATGAGTTAACCAGGAAATTGAAGAAATAAAAAACAATACATGGAAGAAAATGAAAATAAAAATATGATAGCTCAAATCCTTTGGGATGCAGCAAAGGCAGTCCTAAGGGGGAAGTGTATAACAATACAGGCCTGCCTCAAGAAGCAAGCAAAGTCTTATATACACAACCTAAACTTATACTTAGTGGAGTTGGAAAAAGAATAGCAAATAAAGCCTAAAATCAGCAGAAGAAGGGAAATAATAAAGATTAGAGCAAAAATAAATGATATAGGAATCAAAAGAGGAGAACAGACCAATAAAACTAGGAGCTGGTTCTTTGAAAGAATTAACAAAATTGATAAACCCTTAGCCAGACCTATCAAAAAGAAGAGAAAGAACCCAAATAAATAAAATCACAAATGAAAGAGGAGAGATCACAACCAACACCACGGAAATACAAATTGTGAGAGAATACTATGAGTAATTATATGCCATTGGTTTACCTGGAGGAAGTGGATAAATTCCTAGAAATATACAGTCTACCAAAACTGAAACAGGAAGACAATTTGAACAGACCTATAACCAGCAAAGAAATTGAATCAGTAATCAAAAATCTCCCAACAAATAAGAGTCCAGGGCTGGATGGCTTCCTGGGTGAGTTCTACCAAACATTTAAAGAAGAGTTAATACATATTCTCCTGAAACTGTTCCAAAAAAATAGAAACAAAAGGAAAATTTCCAAACTCCTATGAGGCCAGCATTATCTTGACTCCAAAACTAGACAAAGACCCTACTAAAAAGGAGAATTGCAGTCCAATATCTCTGATGAACATGGATGCAAAAGTTCTCAACAAGATACTAGCAAATCGAATCCAATAGTGCATTAAAAGAATTATTCACTATGATCAAGTGGGATTTATTTCTGGGCTGCGGGGGTGGTTCAATATCCATAAATCAATTAATGTGATACACCACATTAATAAAAGAAAGGATAAGAATCATATGATCCTCTCAACAGATGCAGAAAAAGCATTTGACAAAATGCAGCATCCTTTCTTGATAAAAACCCTCAAGAAAGTAAGGATAGAAGGAAAATACCTCAACATTTATAAAGGCCATACATGAAAGATCTACAGCTAATATCATCCAGAATGGGGAAAAACTAAGAGCCTTTCCCCTAAGGTCAGGAACATGACAGGGATATTTACTATCACCACTGTTGCTCAGCGTAGTCCTAGAAGTCCTAGCCTCAACAATCAGACAACAAAAAGAAAGAAAAGGCATCCAAATCAGCAAGGAAGAAGTCAAACTTTTACTCGTCCCAGGTGACATGATACTCTATGTAAAAAGCTTCTGCACAGCCAAGGAAACAGTCAAAAAAACTAAGGCAGCCCACGGAATGGGAGAATATATTTGCAAATGACACTACAGATAAAAGGCTGGCATCCAAGATCTACAAAGAACTTCTCAAACTCAATACACAAGAAACAAATAAATCCTAAAATGGGCAGAAGATATGAACAGACACTTTTCCAATGAAGACATACAAATGGCTAACAGACACATGAAAAAATGTTCAAAATCATTAGCCATCAGGGAAATTCAAATCAAAACCACACTGAGATACCACCTTACGCCAGTTAGAATGGCAAAAATAGACAAGGCAAGAAACAACAATTGTTGGAGAGGATGTGGAGAAAGGGGATCCCTCCTACATTGTTGGTGGGAATGCAAGTTGGTACAGCCACTCTGGAAAACAGTGTGGAGGTCCCTTAAAAAGTTAAAAATTGAGCTACCCTATGATCCAGCCATTGCACTACTGGGTATTTACCCCAAAGATACAGACGTAGTGAAGAGAAGGGCCATATGCACCCCAGTGTTCATAGCAGCAATGTCCACAATAGCTAAATCGTGGAAGGAGCCGAGATGCCCTTCAACAGATGACTGGATTAAGAAGTTGTGGTCCATATATACAATGGAATATTACTCAGCTATCAGAAAGAACGAATTCTCAACATTTGCTGCAACATGGACAGCACTGGAGGAGATAACGCTAAGTGAAATAAGTCAAGCAGAGAAATATATGATTTCTCTCATTTATGGAACATAAGAACTAGGATGATTGGTAGGGGAAGAAAGGGATAAAGAAAGGGGAGGTAATCAGAAGGGGGAATGAAACATGAGAGACTATGGACTATGAGAAACAAACTGAGGGCCTCAGAGGGGAGGGAGGTGGGGGAATGGGATAGACCGGTGATGGGTAGTAGGAGGGCACGTATTGCATGGTGCACTGGGTGTTATATGCAACTAATGAATCAACTAACTTTATATCGGAAACCGGGGATGTACTGTATGGTGACTAACATAATATAATAAAAAAATCATTAAAAAAAATAAAAAAAGAAAACCCATAAGATTCCACCAAAAAATTGCTAGAACTGATGTATGAATTCAGCAAAGTCATAGGATATAAAGTCAACGCACAGAGATCTGTTGTATTTCTATACACCAATAATGAAACAATAGAGAAATCAAGGAATCAGTGCCATTTACAATTGCAGAACAAACCATAGGATACTTAGGAATAGACCTAACCAACATTCTAACATTTATGAAAGAAACTGAAGAAGACATAAATGGAAAAACATCCGATGCTCATGGATTAGAAGAACAAATATTGTTAAAATGTCTGTACTACCCAAAGCAATCTACACATTCAATGAAATCCCTTTCAGAATAACACTAGCATTATTCACAGAGCTAGGACAAGCAATTCTAAAATCCGTGTGGAACCAGAAAGGACCCCAAATAGCCAAAGTAATGTTAAAAAAAAAAAAAAAAAACACCTGGGGGCATCACAATTCCAGACTTCAAACTGTATTACAAAGCTGAGTCATCAAGACAGTATAGTAATGGCACAAAAACAGACACATAGATCAGTGGAACAGAATACAGAGCCCAGAAATGGACCCTTAACTCTACAGTGAACTAATCTTGGACAAAGCAGGAAAGAATATCCAATGGAAAAAAGACAGTCTCTTCAACAAACGGGTGTTGAGAAAATCGGACATCCATATGCAGAAGAATGAAACTGGACCACTCTCTTATACCGTACACAAAAATCACCTCAAAATGGATGAAAGACCTAACGTGAGACAGGAAACCATCAAAATCCTAGAGGAGAACACAGGCAGCAACCTCTTTGAACTCGGCTGCAGGAACATTTTACCAGCCACATCACCAGAGGCAAGAGAAACAAAAGCAAAAATGAACTATTGGGACTTCCTCAAGATAAAAAGCTTCTGCACAGCAAAAGAAACAATCAACAAAACTAAATGGCAGCCTATGGAATGGGAGAAGATATTTGCAAATGATGTATGTGATAAAGGGCTAGTATCCAAAATCTGTAATGAACTTATCAAACTCAACACCCAAAAAACAGATAATCTAGTTAAGAAATGGGTAGAAGACATGAACAGACATTTCTCCAAAGAAGAAACACAAATGGCTAACAGGCACATGAAAAAATGCTCAACATCACTCGGCATCAGGGAAATACAAAACAAAACCACAATGAGCTACCGTCACCTCACACCTGTCAGAATGACTAAAATTAACAACACAGGATACAACAGATGTTGATGAGGATGCAGGGAGAAAGGGAAACTCTCTCACACTATTGGTGGGAGTGCAAACTGGTGCAGCCACCCTGGAAAACAGTATGGAGGTTTCTCAAAAAGTTAAAAATAGAGCTACCCTACGACCCAGCAATTGCAATACTAGGTATTTATCCAAAGGATACAAAAATACTGATTCAAAGGGGCAAATGTGCCCCAATGTTTATAGCAGCACAATCAACAATAGCCAAATTATGGAAAGAGCTCAGATGTCCATCAACAGATGAATGGATAGAGAAGAGGTGGGGTGTGTGTGCGCGTATGTATGACAACACACACACACACACACACACACACACTGAAATATTACTAACCCATCAAAAAGAACGAAACCTTGCTGTTTGCAATGTTGTGGATGGAGCTGGAGTGTATTCTAAGTGAAACAAATCAGTCAGGGAAAGACAAATACCATATGATTTCACTCATGTGGAGTTTAAGAAACAAAACAGATGAACACGGGAAGGGAAGGAAAAATGAAAACAGGGAGGCAAACCATAAGAAACTCTTAACTACAAAGAACAAATTGAGCATTGCTAGGGGAGAGGTGGGTAGGAGGATAGGCTAAATGGGGGTGATGGGCTTTAAGGAGGGCATTTGTGATGAGTATTGGTTATGTGTAAGTGATGAATCACTAAATTCTATTCCTGAAACTAATATTACACTAGTATATATTCACTAACTTGAATTTAAAAAAAAAGTTGGAAGAAGAAACAGGAAAAGAGAAGCGTGACCAAGAGAAAGCTAAGCAAAATGTATTTACTTGATAAAATGCTAATTTCAGTGTTTTCTCATGCAAATTTCCTACTCTTAAAATGTTTATGCTCACCATGCATCACAGTGTGTATGAAAATGAGTCAAGATCTGCACTTTTTGAAACCCTTGCTCTTATCAAAGAATCTGTGCCATTTTCAAAGGCCATTTCATAGTACATTTATATAAAACAACTCAGTATCAAAGATTTTCTTATTGTGACAATAACATGGGTCAAGCTAATGCTTTGAAAAGGACAGTCGGGGTTGTAGTCGAGCTGGCATGACTTTTGCTGCAATAAAGAATCATAAGGCATTGTTAAATAAATAAACTCCATGTGCTCCTCCTCACCAGGAATCCCTCTAGAGGTGTCCTGGTGGGAGGCCACGTTACCAAAGTTCAGTATAAAATTCAGAGCATCTGCATTGTGTTAAGAACTGAGAGCTCGAGCGTGAAAGTCCTTTTTGTATTTTGTATCACATAACAGTGGTTTACCCAATAGACATTTTTTGGAAGATAAATGTTGGTCTCTTAAAATCAATCAATACATTCCTTAACATACACCTTAAAGAAAGAACATGTGTGATAAAGAATTTAAAATGATCAGCACACTTACTATTTGAAATTTTAGTAAAATTTTACAAGTTTGAAGATACATAATGCAGGAATGAAATTCTTCACTTTGCCAGCCACTAGCTCACTCTTGCTGTCTATTCTTTTCATAGTTACACATCCCAATCCATGCTTATTCGCAACTGGCTCACTAGATAGCTATATTTTACACTAACTCTATTTTACAGAATAAATTGTTTAGAAGAAAAATGCTTTGCAACAAGATTTTTTTTTAAAGAAAAGTTGTTTCTCTCGTTTGTACCTTGGGTAGTTCTCAAAAGCAGCTTGTTTTTAATTAGTCAAAATATTTGGTGTTCCAACACAATTATTTCAGCAAATTTGATTAAAGCTTTAGCCTCCATAAAGTCAATACTCTAAGGAATTGCCTTGTTTTAGAACAAGTTTACTTTTGTTGTTGTTAAGCTTATTTTACACTTAATGCATTTTTGAAAGCCTGTTATTATGAAGTCTGATTTGTGGAAACAAAATATGTTTTTGGTACCTCATTTACTTGAACACTTCATTTTTTTGTATTTTTATATTCATTTTCAGACCAGATGAGAGATGATTTATTATAGATGTCATAAGTGATTTTGGAGATTTTCCTCCCCTGGGAACTTTGAAGTGGCAAAGTTACTGTTTTAACTTTATTCTCAAATATGTGAAGAATTTTCAGTAGGATTTTTCTTGAAACAAATATGGTCTATGTGGAAGTAAATGACTTTAGTTAAATTGTTATTTTTAATTTCGTGTCTAGTATAATCTCTGAACTTTTTATAAACACAAGTTTGCATAAAAGGGTGAAGTGAGATTACTGAAATTATCCATAACAAATTGCTTAGGTAATTTAGTCTCTTTTTTTGTTGAAGTATTAATTGACATACAATATTCTATCTCTGGTGTACATCATAGAGATTTGATATTTCTATACATTACAAGATGATCCCATCAATAAGTCTAGTTACCATCTGTCACTATACAAAGTTATTACCATATTATCAGCTGTAATCTATTTTGCTAATTGTTAAAATACTTGAAAGTTTTTAATTGCTTTATTACAGTTAATGACCATCACATCCCTCATTGAATATTGTACTATTTTCCTCAGAATATGCTTTTAAACTGGCAGAATTTTAAAACATGAAACATATAAGGTGATTTTTTTTTTTTTTACTGTAAGTTGCATCTCTAATTCTTACTGGTTTTTTTTTTTAAGTAAATATTTTGTTATTCATTCCATGTCTCTATTCCTGATGTGTTACTGATGGGATATGATGGTAGTCTATGTGCTAACGTAATCATTGATCACCTACTAGGTCAGGGATGTCCGAAATGACAATGAAGTTGACATTTCCCTGTTTTGTCTTTAAAAGGCTAAGGCGGGAATAGAAGCTAAATGACAGATTTTGCTAGCTACCACAGCCAGAATCAAATGCGGAGCATTTATTCGTCCATATACGTCTTTCACAAGAGATCTGAGGTGCTTGCTCCCTGTGTATAAGTTGCTAGTCTGTGCTGGAGATACAATGGTAAGCAAAACATAGCAAAACCTACCCTCCATTCTGGACCTGGGGAAAAGAGGCAGGCAATAAAAAGTAAAGAAGTCAGCACATAACTTGGCCAGATAGTGATAAGAGCTGTGAAGAAGATAAAGGAGGTTGAGAGGCTAGAGTGAGGGGTGGTGGCTTACAAATTATGGTCAGGAAGACCTCTGAGGCAGTCCTCGTTGAGAGAGAGACATCTCACTGAGCAATGTGTGTCACCATGGTCTCTCCTATCCCACAGTGTTAGCTTTGCTGAAGAATGTCTGCCTCTGTCTTTGAGGGAATCTAAGGGCACCAAAAGACATTTTAATGTCCCCGCCCTCTAAATTCAAGGAAAAATAAAAACATAAATAAATAAATTCAATGAAAATCTGTCCAGCCATTTTACAAAATGTAGTAACAGATTAAATATTGATGGGTTTTCATGGCTGATTCACTGTGCTTCCTATATTGTGCTTTTTATATGTCCATTTAAACAAGCATCCAGCTATTGACTTTTTATATGTTAAAATCTCTCTACTTAGGCAACTTTATTAATCTAAGGAAGCAAATTACAACCTGTCCATTTAAACAAGAATTATTATGGTTTCACCATTTGGGCTTTTAAGGGAATAGAATAACCGTGAAATGGTGGGTAATGAATGGTGCGTTTCCTTCCAGCCCTTAATAAGCCTGTACAGTTTTAGGGAAAAACTGGAATAGCTGTGCACTGACTGTGGGGGAGAGAGGGTTTCCAGATGTTCAAAACCGGGAAAAGAGCTTTTCTTGATTTCCCACATCCATTCCATCAAAGTGTTGTGTGCTAACCTCATCTGCCACCACCTCCACATCCGATCCATCAGTAAATCCAGTATTCACTTAAAAACACATTCCAAATCTTTCTAGTTCTCCATTAGAGAAACACAGAAATACGCACGTGTTGGAGCCACCATTCACTCCCTCCTGCACTGCTAACACAATATAGTGAGTAAGGGAAGACTTATTTGCCATATCTGGGATGTGTTGGGTTCAAGGCTGAAGTTGCAAATCAAGGAACAGCCTGGAAGAAGTAACCACTTACAACTAGTGTGTACCAAAGTCTCATCATGTCTCTCTTATTGCCATGCATGCTGTGTCTTTTGTGATCCCAGTCTGGACTTCACATGATTTGGTGAAGTTGAGGGACAAAATGGCCTAGAGCTTGGAGGGGATATACGCCTACAGAAGGAGCATGCAGTTGATTTCAGGGGCCCACAGGGCTCTGCAGGAACAGTTCTAAAGGAGGTCAGCCATCACTTGGACAGTTTTGTGGAGCATGCAAGCATTGTTCAATAACGTGTTGAAATTTTTTAGGAAGGGAAACCCAGTAGAAAAACAGACTTTGGACTTTATAGCATTCAAAAGGCAGAAACTCTGAGAGTTGGAAATCAAAATGTTTATTTCTGTAAGTCAGAAGGCTACTGAAATTTGGGCACCGATACATTATGCGATAGACTCCATTTAGCATCACTGTTAAGAGTCATCGGGAATGTTTACAAGTTACGGTTATTGATAGAGATGGGCCACAATGAGAAATACATGTTTAAATGGGAGAATAAGGAAATTATTCTGTCCGTGCACCTTTCACCTTCACCCATGAGTCTATTTCTTTAACAATTATATCTCAGATGAAATATCACCAGGCTCATTTTGCAGCCCTCTTGATTAAGCTAAGAAATCACTCAATAAGGCACCTGGATTGAATTCTTTTCTCCCATTTGAACTGAGTAGCTTCAATTGGTCTCTCAGAGACCTATCAGCTAAATGAACTGCTTTATGTCCTTGCCATGGGGCAATGGAGTCTAAAGTTTCAACACAATTACAGAAGTTATGCTTCAGATGTACATAATATCCTAAAGAATTAGAATAATTTTGCTTTTAGATATTTGAGAAAGCTGATTTGTTTTAATCTGGTTTGTGATTTGTGGTTAAATTTGCTTCAAAAAATTGCTCATTAAAAAAAAATCTATGTTAGCATTGAACTGGAGTACTCAGGGAAATAAACAATAGTTACCTTAGCTATAGATTTTCAACCAAGAATGATGAATCACAGTTTTAAAAATGGTAAAGTTAAATTTCAGGTGGTGATTAAGCACTTCTCTTCAACATTTACACCAGTGACTCACTGTTTTAAATCCTTGACATAGAAATATCCTCTTTAGTTTGATAAAACAGAACACATTCCTATCTTCCATAAGTGTTTGTTAAAAGATACAGGAAAGTAATAGAAATATTGCTATTTGTATCCGATAGTAAAGGTAATCGATCAATGTGGTAGTTCTTTTTCTTTCTGTGAACTTCAAAAAGTTTTAAAATCTAGGCCAAAACATTCAATATTTTAAGTTTGTTTAAAGAAAGTAAACTTAGATTACCTTTGAAGTTCAAGCATATAGATTTTTTTTTAACAGGACAAGATGTTATAAATTACCCAGTCCAGATTTTATGTGCTTATAATAGCGTTGCTTCAATTCTGTTGACTAGCCTGAGCTTACCTTTCATAAAAGAGGAACATTTGACTTTATGTTTATATCACGACCCTAATAAAATATGTAAAATGTTCTACTTCAATTAGCGAGAAAACAGATAGGCAAGTTTAGAAGAAGAAAAAAATTCCTAAGTATTTTAAGCTAGGCAATCTGATTTTGTAGGAAAACAATAAAAAATTTAAAACAGAACCAGACTAAGAGTAGAACAGCTTCTCCGAGCCTTTTTTAGAGATTGTTGTTTAGTAAAAAAATTATTACTGGAACAGCTGCAGAGAAGTCTGGCACAAAGATAGGGCTCTGGTGATAATATGCTCTGATGCTTACTAAAACAGAAGGAATCACAGTGGCATAAACGTACAAAGGATGAGAGGGTAAAGCACCTATACAACAGTCAATAACGCAAAATGTCACTTCTTACTCAACCCTATTCAAACAACCATGCATGATTTCTCCTGAAATTACTACTCCAGGCTTGCTGGTTTCTTCATTAGATTTCCTATTGCCACCTCTACATGGTGTTAAACCAGGGGTGAATAATGGCGGCCCCACAGCATCATAAAGCGGAACCCCTTGCTAACAGTCTCTCTGTAACTACAGAGCGCGAACACTGATTAGCTGTGGCATGTTACTTTGGGGGAACTCAACTGGCAAACAATTTCTCTTCCATTATCCCAGGTGATTAGAAGAAGTAAAAAGCAGTGTAATTTGCAGAGTGATTTTGTTATTTAACATACATGAAACCTAGTGTGGCCTTAAAGTTTATGGAAACATAAATACTCTTCTGGGAAGCAAACACCAAGTTAGTCTTTAAAAGGAAAGCTAAGATTGATTTTGACCTTTAGCTAAAAGCTATTTCTCAAAAGCAATATTTTGGGAATGGGAAAGAAAATAATGACGATACCCTTGAGTTTTGGTTTTTGCTTCTGTTCAACTGTATTATGGTAGCTATGCACAACTATGTAAAAAGTTACCCCCTGATCTCAAGGTTTGAAACAACAAACTTATCACGTCATCGTTTCTGTGTATGAGGAATGTGGGCACAACTTAGCTGGGTGCTGGGGCTCAGAGTGTCTCATGAATTTTCGGGTAAGCTGTTGGCCTGGACATCAAGCAACTGGAGACTAATCTGTGGCAGAATAATACTCCTCTAAGCTCACATCCATGGCTACTGGGAGGCCTTGGGTCCTTACCACTTTAGGTCTCTCTATAGCCTACCTCAGTGACCTCACAACATGGCTGCTGTAGATGAGAGACAGGAAGCCCTGAGGACAGAAGACAAGTCTTTTAGGACCTAATCTTGGAAGTGATATCCCATCACTTCTGCATTCTCCTTGTTAGAAGTTAGTAAGTGTAGTCCACACACTCAACTGGAGGCAATTACACAAGGGTAAGAATACCAGAAGGCCAGGACCATTGGGGGCCATCTTAGAGATTGCTTACAACATCTGTGCATCTTTGTTTTTTGCTTTTCACATTTGCTACTTTCAGTTTAGGAGGAAGCAAACCTTATTCTATCTAATGACAGTCATTGAAACAAAGTTCTCTTCCTAAAAATATGATATTATGGATATAATCTTTTATTTAAGAGTACATGGCATAAAACTTAAAAACAGTCTTTAAGAACTATCACCTTAATGTTCTGTAAAAAATAACTGTTATATTTCTTAACCTATATGAATATTTACTGTTTCAAGAAAATACGTTCACATACACATGCAGGTTTTATCTTAGGTTTTAAAGGGAAATTTAAGTTTATTTTTACCAAGCATTTGCCAGATTCTGTTTGAACAGTGGCCATTGCTTCTCTATGTATAACACTGTTGTTAAGTTGCATGGAAAAGTTTAATACGCCTCACTAGGAAAATGCAAAGAATTTCTCTTAAAAGTCTGCTATAAGTTAGAAAGGTGAGGTATTCTGGAACTAGGTCTACACAGACCCAATTCCAGTCTCCTGTCGGATGCTTCCCATCTGTGGCCACAGGCAGGTTTCAGAGCATCATTAGGTTAGCGTCTTAGGTTAGCAGCACTCAGGCCACTAGAACACGATACCACAGACTGGATGGTTTAGAAACAACACAAATTTCTCACAGTTCTGCAGGCTGGAAGTCCTAAATCAGGATCCCAGCATGGTCAAGTTCTGGTGAAGGCCCTTTTCCAGTGTAGATTGCCAGTTTTCACTGTGTCCTCTCATTGTGGAAGAAGGGACAAGCTAGCTCTCTGGGGTCCCTTTTATAAGGGCACTGGTCCCATTCATAGGATTCAGTCCTCATGACCTAATTGCCTCATAAAGACCTAACCCCCTAATACTGTGACCTTGGGCATTAGGTTTTCAGCTTTTGAATTTTGTGGGGTACACATCCACGCGTAGAAGTTATCTCATTTCTAAAAAGGAGTGGCTTAGAACGTTAAGTTTTCTTTCCATTGTAAAATGTTGTCATTTTAAGTGAAACATACCATTAGGTAAGAGAGAAGGCAATGCGAAAATGTTCTTTCATATGTAAGAATAGTCGGAATTTTAATTAATGCTAATATCCTGAGCCCTATAGCTACTAATTTAGTGTACTTGCAATGTGTACCACTGACCTTAAGAAGAATCATTTTTACTGCATTTCAGTTTATTGGAAGTATGAAACATTAAAAAAATTCTCTATAAACCAATACGTATTAAATTCGCATTTTTAAAAATAAAATATGTCATTTATAATTAACTGCTCTTAAAATCATTTTTATTTAAAAAATACCCTATTTTCCATCTGCTTTTCAGATATTTGTCGTAATATATATCATGTGCAATAAACTTAAATGGTAAGTGACGGGAGGACAGCCTGACTAACTGCTTGTTTACAACAACATCATTGTTAGCATCTAGTCCTTGAGTTACTTGTGGTAGAAGAAGAAGGTTGAATTGAACATGAGCTCAATGAACTCAATGTCTAACTGATTCGTCAAAAAAACACATGGAGAAAAGAAGCTGCCCGTTCATGAGAAATTAACATTGAAAACTGATTGTTTTTATCAAATTTCATACTTTGCTAATGTATGTTAAAAAGAAATAAAATTTAAGATCAAATTATGCTGACTGATGCCAGTTAGAGAGTATTAGAATCAGACATAATTTTTCATCAGTTTTTTATTAATAGATTTACACTATTAAATATTTTTGCTTTTAGTTGTTTAATGCTAATTTAACTCTGTCCCTTTTGATCAAAAAGAAAATCAGCTGAAAGTCCAGTGTTATTCTTCAGCTTCACCATTAAGTAAATCTGTAAATTGATTAAAGTAATGGCTTTACATACAGTATCAAATGTCAAGATCATTTAGTTCATGACACATAATGGAAATATATTTTAATGAAATACAATATTGGAAAGTATCTATAAAAACTTGAAGTATATCTTCTATATTCATAAATAATGTCTAAATTTTAAAAAATGAATCCTTAACAGCCAATGGGAGATTGCAGAGAAAAATATTAGTAAACTAAAGACCAGCGAAATTAAATTTGAAGATCAAACAAAGGATAAAGTCAATACATCTAAGCAGGAGGAAAGTTTAAAACAGTGAAACGTGAGATAATATCAGTCATTTTAACATGTGCAGATTCAGAATCTTAAAAATAGAGAATGGCATATGAAACATTAGAAAAATGCTAGCTGGAAATTTCCCAAATTTAATGAATAATTAATGTAAATTAAGAAACATGGTGAATCCATTTTAGGCCGAAGACAAATGATATCAGAAAGAAGGAATGAAGTGACAGAAAAAGTACTTGATTTTCCTTTATTAATAAATTCCAAAGATATAAACTATTTAAATATAAAGTTATAATAGGACACAAGTACACACAGTGTGGGTAGGTCATGTGAGGATATAGTGAGAAGGCAGGCATCTCAAGCCAAAGTGAGAGCACTCAGAAGAAACCAAACCTGACAATACCTTGATCTTGAAATTCTAGCCTCCAGAATCATGAGAAAATAAATTTCTGTTAAGTTACTCGATCTGTGGTATTTCATTTTGGCAGCTCTCACAAATAAGTACAGTATGAAAAAGCAAAACTCAACTCTGCTATCTAAAAGAGATGCACTTTAAATATAAAGCAAATTAAGTCAGTGTTATAAAAACAATACAGGAGAGTGAAGTTGGTTAATATTTGTAAATCGTCCTACAAATGACAGAAAGTAAATGGGAAAATACATATAATCTCAAAAGATGTAGGAAAAAAACCCAGGAAAACAGCTGGAAAGACCTTCAGAACTGAAAAATAAGTTTACTTTCAAGGAATGAACAGGAAATTGGGCAGTTAGTCAAGAAGGACTTATAATTATTAAAATAGGGTTGTTAGATTTTTTTCAAGTTTTCCTGATTTAATAATTTTTTTCAGGAGCTCCTGGGTGGCTGTCAGTTGAGCAGCCAACTCTTGATTTTGGCTCATATCCTGATCTTGGAGTCTTAAGATGAAGCCCCACATTGGGCTCCACACTCAGTGGGAGTCTGCTTGAAATTCTCTTCCTGTGCCCTTCCACCTACCCCCATGCTTGCTCATGATCTTTCTCTCTAAAATAAATATTTAAAAAAATAATTTCAAAATAAACAATATTGGAATAATACCTCTTATATACTAATGTCTGATTCTGCAGGCAAGGAGTCAAAAAACATTTTGTGGTGAATGACATAATAAATATGTAAAGAAATAATATTTAAAATTCTTACTATCATTTTTGACATATGTTAATGAACTAATAACAGGTATCTCTTACTATTAAAAAGCATTATTTCTATTAAATTTTTTTGGGCCAGTGGTTATATAGGAAATTACATTTCAATTTTCAAGAATTTACTTTTTCTTTGAATTATTATCCATTTGTTTTTAAACTGATGTTATGTATGGCTTGCTGTGTCTCTGCCATGAAGAATATAAGGTGCTTTTATACATAATACATGCATGCTTAAAAAAATGTGTAGGGGCACCTGGGTGTCTCAGTTGGTTAAGAGGCCAACTCGTGATTTTACCTCAGGTCATAAACTCATGGGTCATGAGATTGTACCCCTCATGGTGGCCACAATCAGCGGGGAGTCTGCTTGGGATTCTGTCTCTCCCTCTTCCTCTGCCCCGCCCCTCCACTCATGTATGCACTCACACACTCTCTCAAATAAAATCTTTTAACAAATGGAATTCAGATGCTATAAATTCAATATATATGGAATAGTTTGGCCTTGTTCCTTGTTGTTTAATTCTAGCTTTCATAATTCTTTTTTCTCAATTATTTGTAACAAATTTTAAATAGTATTTTCTAAATAATAGGTGATTAAAAACTCATTGCATAATAAAAATATGTTGCTTTCTCAAGTTACAGTTAACAATTCTGCATGTTCTGCTTTAAGAAGATTTTTTTTTTACAGGCTGTATCTTTCAGCTTGTGATTAAAATATCTTGGTCTACATACTTGCCATGTACTATCTGCCCCAAATGTCAAGACCTTAATACTCTGGTTTCTCTTCAGATCATATAAATCTTTCACCTTTTATATCAACATACCAGTTCAAGTTTCCCAGAACTGTTTTTACTTTTCTGGGAGAAAACATAGAAATAAAACTTCAGTAGTCCTAGAACACATTATAGATAAATATGCAAATTTTTATGCAGTGTCCCCCATGCCTACTAAGGTCCCCTCCTTGGGGAAGTAGAATGCCTCCATCCAGACAAGATTTATGCTTATACGTTTTCTAAAGCAAGTAGATCCAACCACAACCAACAATTTAGATTACTTGTGCTTTAAGTCATCAACTGAGGGTAAAACTATAACACTCTACTACTAAGTTCCTATTATAAAGTTTTTTGAGAGACGTGAAACTTGCTGAACATTGTCTGAAGAGCAGTGCTTAATTTTGAAACTTAAGAGAAAGCTATAGATTATGCTGCATTAGGTCCACTTTTTATAAATAAGAGCTTACTCATAAACAACATCATTATCCTCATCTTTATTGAATAGCTTAGATTCCTATTTTTAAAAAGGAAATCATATGTTTCCTGAGTACTGTCATTACCTACATGTTCCTAAGTAGAAGTGAGTTCAGAGCACCACTAGGAAAAAATATGCAGGTACCATTGCTTGAAACAAGTTATATATTTAACCTAAAATGCAAAGAATGATTCAGAAAATGTAAATTCAAAATTATTTACTCCATTTTGAACCTTATTTATAGGGTCTATCATAGAATTATGTGACCCTATGTAGAAGGGACCTTAAGTCACATGTGATGTTATGAACATGCTTGGTATACATGATTAAGTGCTGATAAATATATGGTAAAGAGATGATACAAGAATGAGAACAAGAGCAAGAGAAAGAGGGATGAGCACATGAGTCCCTTTTTCTTGTTATACTGAGTGTAAAGTTTTCTAGGTTTTGGTTAATTGAAGAACATTCTCAGTTTGGCGATAAGTGAACATAGAGAAGCATCATTTAATTTCAGAGGGCTCCAAACTTGTGGCTAGAACCACCAACCACCAGTTGTTTTAGTATTGTCTTTCACATTTGCCTTTCCCATATGTTGCCTTCTACTTCATTTTATTTAGTGGTTTAAAAAAGTAATTGACCGTAGTGTGTTTTTTTGGTATTGAGATGTAATACATATACATACCCACCAATTATGCTACATTAGTGTCAATGATTTCAAATGGGGCAGTGAAAGGAATATGGTCCCATATTTGAGGCAAGATATTAAATGCCCCTTATTTTAAAAAGACAAAGAGGGGATATGAGGTATTCTGCATTAAGACTTGATCAATATCATGTCTAAAATTGGCCAATAGAATAGTGCTTTGCTCTAACAACTTAAAATATGTCTACTGATGAATGTGCTCTTGTTTAAAAAAATAATAGTGGCGTGGGGCGCAAACATCCCTTTCTCAGCACTCACCATATTATGTAAATTGATGGATGGTTGTCTTAGTATCTGAGGTCTCATGGGCAAGATAGCAATAATCATTCCATCAAATGATTCACTGCATAGCATCTTGATAGCAAAATTTATGTCTATTTTTTATTTTATAAATTGAGTCTCTGGTGATTTTAATATTTTAGTAGTTTTATTCTGCTCTGAATAAGTTTGCTTTAAGGTAAATTTTGTAAGGTAACAGTGAATAAGAAATGCACTTTGTTTAAATACTTGAAATACCTGTATTTCGCCAATTATTTCCTACTCTTACATATATATTTGTTTATTTTTTTTTTCCTGGTAAGATCTGGATTCTTGCAAGAGCTGAATGTAAGACAAAAGGTTATTTTCTTTTTCTAACTACTGAACCAAGCTAAAATGGTCCATATTCCCATAAACTGTGAATCAAAACTTAAAACAAGATTCCCTATCAGAAACCAAACACTGCTCTTTATACATGGATGCCAAATACATGTCAAATCTATGAGTTCCTAAACTATTCTCCCTGTTTCACTATCATTTATAAAGGGAAAAATGAGTATATGTGCTGTTTCCTTGAATATATTTGAAAATACATTGTTGCTTGAGGGAGAGTATTTTTTACATGTTGACATTTATTTCTTCTTTTGCCATTTTGTATTTATAACTTGTCTTCTCTTATTTTTATTGTCTCACTAATCTTTCCCCCTAGCAGATCTTTTATATTTTATTAGGAATAACCAGCTTTCTCGGAGAAGTACTTTTTATGTCCCTGTAGAACTAAATTGGCCTCAGTTGTTCGTTTAGCACATCAGCTTTCTGGGGATGAATTGGAGGCCTTACAAGTGTTTCTTAAAATAATGCTGATGCTTTAAAGAAATCTCTAGAAGATGTTCTCGTTAGAAACAGTCATGTTTAAACATTCAAGTTCTTAAAAATCTTTCCAGCCATTTTATTTCAGTTCCTATTCAAGCTGGATTTTTATTTCTTTGCAGTTAAGCTTTTTTTTTTTAAATACAGTATTCCAAATCAAATACTTCTAAGATAACATGCAAATAGTTATTCTTTTATACTCTTGAACATTTGAACATAGCTGTAGTTTCTGTTGGAATAAAGGTGTCATTGATTTATGTGAAAAGATATGTTAGCCCTTTTTCCCCCAATGTAAGTGTCTTATATTTGTAGGGAATACTTTTTGAATACATAGATCGTATTATGTAATAATGTATTCATTGACATTCTAGTTATCTGAACACAATGTTGTAAGTCTAGACTTTCTAAGCCTGTGCATGTCTTCCTTGGAAGCTAACCTGTCTTCCTTGGAATCATTTCTTTGCAAGCTTCGGTAAGTCTGCCTGCAGTAAGCTCACTTTTACATTTATTCTTATCAGGGAATGTTTCATCTCTTACAAATCCTTTTTAGAAATGCGTAACAAACACACATATTGGTTGGTGATAGTAGGTTTTGTACGAAATTTCAGTAAGTGTTTAATCATCTTTTCCTTTAACCATTCTAATATGTTACGTACACTGTGAGGGTAACAATGCTAGAAGAGCTTCTTCATGCCCTCCTGGGATGGCACTTTTTGTTGAATTAAACATCTTAGACAACTTTTTCTCATTATGTTCCTGCTTAATATTCTCATCCCCAGTGTCATGTGGATTAGAGCCCTCTTTCATCTAGAGAATGAATAATACTGAATCTCAGGTACTGCAGACAACCTACAATCTGTATCCAAAGCATCTTTCCATCCCGCATTATTTTCTTCCTCTTTCTATCTCTCATAGCTCACACAGAGTTGGAAAAAAAAACTGGTTTAATAAATGAATCAATTCAAGAGTGAATAAATTAAACTCCCACTTTTTCAAGCCGAGTACCATCACTCCAGAAAAATGAATTTACCTGACTACCCCTAAAAGAGCCTTCCTTTTCCATCTCCCTCTTTTTGATCTTGCGTTTTCCCCTTCATTTCTACATGTTAGGATGCTACTTATGCATAGGCACAGCTCAATCCCAGCTCATTAAAAGCCTTTTCTGATCCATTTTTTTGAAGAACAGCCTCCCCATTTTCTTGAATTTCACAGAACCTTCCATCTCTCTCAAGAGCTAGTATTGTGCTTATTTACATTAAAGCTAGCTAATAATTGTTTATTAGTTTTCATAATTGTTCTTTGTTCATTTATCTCCTATAACTTTTAAAAATTATCAAAAAATATTTTAAGGATAAAGAAACTGAGGTACAGAACATTTGTAGGTCATAGAACTTGGATTCCAACCTGGGGAGCCTGATCCCAGAGTCTATGCTATTAACATTATGCTGAATGTTTTAGAGTAAAAATGTAGTGTCATGATTACCCTTAAGTTTTAAATAATTCCTCATCTATGTGTGTTCAAGAAATATTTTTAGGTAGAATTGAACCAACTCTATGATTTGAATTTGAACATGCTTCTCATGTTCTAGCCCATCAATAACTATTCCAACCAAGTACCCGCCTCTTGTTTTTTTCAACATTTATCATGTTCTCCAAGCCCAAACTGTATCTAATTATATGATACCATTAAACTGATCTTGCTTCCTGTTTCTGAATAATTATTTTCTTCATGACCTTTAGTCTTTCTGAAATGAATGAATCTATCTGCAACTAAATTTAGCTAAGTACATTCATAAGAGGCAATTTGTAACTGAATTAATTATAAACAAGTTGAAATAATGACAAATAATAAGCTTAATTATATTACAACAGCATTCTGAATATTATATTGCACATTTTATCTGTTTATTTCCAAAACTCATTTCAAAAAGCTAATACAGACAGACAAATGGGCCTCTTGCACTGGTAAAATTTGTTTCCTTGTCCATATTTCCAATCATGCCATTTATGAAATTTCATTATGCAATTTTATTTTCATGTATTTTTTTCCATGTTGTTTTTCTTGAGGACGGAAAATATCTTTTAACCCTATGCCAGCCACTATTTTATATGTAGATATATTGACCTAGTGTGGCATTTTCTGACTACCTCACCAACAGGAGAAACTTCCCCATTTTACTCCTTTAGTTCACATTACTCTGCTGTATTTTCTTAATAGCCCAAAATAACCTCTTTCATTTATTTGTTTATCTTTGAACATTTTCTGTCTCTAATCTTTTACCTTAAGAGCCTACCTCCTGGGGCACCTGGGTGGCCCAGTCGTTTAAGCATCTGCCTTCTGCTCAGGTCATAATCCCAGGATCCTGGGATCAAAACCCATGTTGAGGGGGGCAGGCTTCTGCATCGGGGAGTCCAATTCTCCCCTGCCCCTCCTCCTGCTCATGCACTCTCTCAAATAAATAAATAAAATATTAAAAAAAAAAAGAGAGAGAGAGAGATGCTGCCTTCCATAAAAACAGAGACTTGTCCTGCTTACTACTGAATTTCCCCAGGGGTGGGGTGGGGAATAGACCTAGCTTTCAGTAAATACTCAATAAATATTTGCTTAATGAATAACTATTATGTCTTCAGTAAATTTGAAAACTCGTTTTGTGGAATTAGTGGTGATTCTAAAATTGCAGCATGTGGTTATGAGAGATACAATAAAAGTCACATTTATGAGGGAAAAAACAGTACTTGATGCACCTTCTGCATCTCACACCTGATGTTAGTGTCCAACGGCGTGTCTCAGAAATACTTGCTGGAATTTAACTCAGTTAAGCAACTAAAATCTAATTTTCTGATTAGAAATTCACTAACACGGGTGAATCTACATCCTCCTAAATTAGAATTATGTTAGACTATTTTCCTAAGATAAAACATTTGGTATTTTGTTTTGTCTTACATTGTAGTTACGATATCACTTGTTGCTTTGTTTGAATGGCATCTTCTGTAACCGAGGGATTTTCTTGTTTGGTTGTTTTTAAAGATTTTGTTTGGGGGAGAGAGAGCATGAGCAGGGAGGTGGGGCAGGGGAAGAGGAACAAGCAGACTCCCCACTGAGTGAGAACCCCAAGATCATGACCTAAGCTGAAGTCAGACACTCAGCTGACTAAGCCACCCAGGCGCCCCTGTTTTGTTAAATTTTGGGTCACAGACCACTTAGATGAAAGGAATGGCATTTCTCTCCAGAAAAACAAAGATGTAATGATATACCCATAATTTTATATATAATTTCATGTACTCTCTAAGATAGGCCATGGCCAGACTTGCCAAACTATCTTGTATCTTCCGATGGAGGAGAAATGAATCATGTATATACGTGTAGCATAGCGAGAAATGGTTACTGTTGTAAAACGATGGTCCATAGAGTAAAGTTGGGCCTATGTGGAAAAAAAACAAAACAAAAAACCGGCAAGTCCAAGTCTCTGGGCTTTCTCCATCAGGGTGATTCCTCACTCTCCACTGAGTACCAAGACCTCCAAACTTGAGGAGCACCATGGGGAGGAACCTGAGAAGTATATGGAGGGTTGCCTTGACCAAGTGCGTATTATATTGCTTATTTCGTGGTGAGTAAAACTAAGGGGAAATAACCTCAATTGGATCCAATGATTCCTTGTTAGTCCTAAGCCCAGATCAACTGTTTGAGCCTAACCTAGTTCATTGGGCATACCTCAAGGGTTTGTCACGTTGATGTGATTTAATATAAGAGTAAGTGGAGACATGGTAATAATGAAAACTGAAATTGCCTATAAGAATTCTTGGTATCTGATGGCCTGTATATTTTTAGGAAATGACAATGGAAGGTTGAACTGTGGTTTAGAGTTTTGGCTCCTGGCTACCCCTTACTATCGGAAGGCTGACTGCTTCTGTGAACCTACCATGATAAATGAGGAATGGGCTTTTATGGGTACATGTTTGAAGTTAACGATTTTTGGTTAAAGAAGATTCTCATGACTATTCAGGGTAATTCTCTTTGGTCTTTCCCAGCCCTTGCTTAGACTGTACCTGCAATTGTACTGATGGTAAGGAACTGTGGACTATATGGAAGTAAATTCTAGGAGGATGGGAGATGTATAAGACACAAGTATTCTAGCCAAATAAGAACCAGAGCCTCTGATAGACCATCTTATATGGAAATTATAAATTTGTATCTGTTCCTGGATAGTTCAGTAGGACTAAAAACGAGTAGTGTATTGTCATGAAGAATCCCTTAAGTATGAGTTGCTGGGCTACTCATTAATCTATTCTTGGCATTTGAGATCCCTGCTCCTATTGCTGCTGATTAAGAAACCCATTTCATGCTCACTTCAACAGCACATATGCTAAAATTGGAGTGATACAGAGAAGATCAGCATGTCCCCTTCATAAGGATGACATTCAAATTGGTGACGTATTCCATACTTTTAAAAAAATTCATTTCACCACCATTGATATTAAGAGTGCGCTCTTACAATTGGAATTTCACCTCTTATTTTATCTTTAGGCAGAGGAAGTAATTAAAAGATTGATGGGCTTTAAAGGAGCAAGTATATGAAAATATTCTTAACCCATGGACATTTTTCTAACCAAAAACAGCCCAGTTAACAACTGACAATAACCAAAATGGAAGAGGATCTTAATTTCACTGGGACTTAAAAGACAACCACTAACATAAAAGAGTGGGCATGAGAATTTTTTGGATAGTTTGACATTAAATCTAGGTCTTCTGGTTTTGTTTTTTTTTTTTAATTTTGTTTTGTTTTGTTTTGTTTGTTTTTATTTTAGTTGTTGCTACCAGGGACGCCATGATATTGTACCACTCTGGCCCATCTAAGGGAATAGTAGATCCAAGAGAAACGGCAACAATCTTTCAACTTCAAAGTCATCTTTTTTCTAAAATAGCTCAAGTACAGCTCTTGCGTTTCAGCTTTAGTAAGCAAGGCATGGTACCAGGGAGGGACATGGAATGATCTAGACAAACAGAAGAGAGCAGTGATTTAAGTAGAGAAGGTACTTCCTAAGTAGTAGAATAGCTCAACTGGTCCTTCTTCCTAGTTCCTAGATATTAGTGAAAGCTTGTGAGACCCCAGACTGCTCCATATGGTGCTGGCCTGAGACCATGCATCGTGCCAAGAAGGTGAGTAGAAGTGATTGCAAAAGAGGAAGGAACAACGGCACCTGGGTGGCTCAGTTGGTTAAGTGTCCACCTTCAGCTGAGGTCATGATCTCGGGGTCCTGTGATCGAGCCCCATGTCAGGCTCCCTTGCTCAGTGGGGGCCTGCTTCTTCCTCTGCCAGCTGCTTCCCCTGCTTGTGCTCTCTCTCGCTCTCTCTCTCTCCCTGTCCAATAAATAAATAAAATCTTAAAAAAAAAAAAAAAGGAAAGAACAAAATGGGTAGCAGAGAGGACAAGGGCAGTATTGGTTATATTCTCTGACAAGCTTATTACAAGAGGTATGTAGCCCTACCAAAATCTGTCAAATGTCACCCAAGTGGTCAGACATGATCGAGCACGCTGATCACATTGGCCCTGAGCTATGCTTTTCATCACCATCCCGAGATGAATGACAACCGTGAATGCATCCATAGTGTTGAGCCCCACAAGTGAATATTGACAACAAATACTCAAGAAATGGCCTGGAGAGATTATACCAAATAACCACAACTCCATAAACTCAAAAGAGTGTATAGCGAACTCACCCCTATCCCCTTTACTAGTTAAAAGGAGGTTTGCTTATATGTAAGAAAAATCCCAAAGTAACTAGAAAGTCATCTGGTAATTGAACAGATAGAGGTTTATTTTTCTCACATAAATTGTACTGGGTTTTTTTTGGTCCTGGAATGGCTTGGTCTCTGTTCTACAAAATCATCAGGAAAACCATTCTTCCACATCACCATTCTGCCATCCCAAAGGTGGTAACCCTTGTCCTCAAGATCCTGGGCCATGCTCTGTAGCAACAAAGACTGGGGAATTGTCTTAGGCTGCTTAGGCTTTCAAATAAAATACCACAGACTGGGTAGCTTAAACAACAGAAGTTTATTTTCTCACAGTTCTGGAGGAGGGAAGTCTGGGATCAGGGTGCTGATTGACGGGTTCTGGTGATGGCTCTTTCTGACTTGCTGATGGTCATCTTCTCACTGCGTTCCCACAAGAGAGAGAGTGAGAGCAAGCTCTCTGCTGTCTCCTCGTATAAGGTCACTAATCCCATCTTGAAGGACCTCACCCTCATGACCTTCCAAAGATCCCACCTACAAGCATCATCATACTGGGGGTTAGAGCTTAAACATGAATTTCAGGGGACACATTCAGCTATAGCAGGATTGTAGTCCCTGATCTGGATGACCACAGTTTTAGGTAAAAATAATGATATAGAGAATGAAATATTGAGGAATATCCTATAGTGTGAGGAGCTGAAAAGGGAGCTATACTAATTCTGGAAGCACTGGTTTCCAAATACCAGATGGTTGAAGTCGTAACTGTTACAACTGTGTTGTATTCTAAGAGTCGTTCATCTAGTGTCAGTGGTTGCCCACCACGGGGATTAGTGAACTATGGCCTGTGGCCAAATATGGCACACTGCCTACTTCTGTAAAACTATTTTTATTGAAACGGAGTCATGCTCATGTGTTTGCTTATTGTCTATGGCTGCTTTCGTGCTATAGTAGCAGAGTTGAGTAGAGCAGCTAATACCATATGGCCCACAAAGCCAAGAGTACTATCTAGCTTTTTACAGAAAGGTTTGCCCCCCACATCTTTAAAGCACCCATAAACTCACTTTATGGGTTTGTGAACACTGAAATGGCAATGTACATATGGGGTTTATTGTGGAGTGGGGCTAAAATGTCGACCAACTTTTCAACATATATGTGATCTGAAAAAGTACATAAACTTTCTGTAAACCTTGAGGGAGAATCCTTGGTAAGGGATTCACTTACTTGAAGGAACATGTTGATGTGTCCATAAAATGACAACTACTGAGCAAATTGACCCAGGTTCAGAGTTCTTTAGATTAGTGCCATAAAAATAACTGTTACAAAATCGTCTAGTTAGAATGCCATTTGAAACATCAACAGAATTTGGACTTCATAAAGATATTTTACACCTTTGTAAAATTATTTGTAAATATTGACATTTTGAGATTATTAACTAAAGCTGCAAGAAAACTCATTAGCAACTTGAATTCTGTGAGCCTATTCAATTGCTTTTGGATCACTTCACCAGTTTGAGTATTCATTGAAAAAGAGATTATGATACCATAAAAATACTACTTTTCTTTATAGCTACAATTATTTTAAATCTTAACGGAGACTATGGCCAATCCTCATTCTTTTCCTTTTGTTTTTTTAATAAGATAAAGCTTTATTCAGTAGACTTTCTGCTTGAATTTAGATGGCTTCCTTTTCTATTAACCCAAGATTCATAAGGCTATTTTCTTCTTTAACAAGTAGATTAAACTATTGAAATGAGAGCTGCCAATACTTCCACTTCTTAGAAAATGCGTCTGATAGCTTGGTTATTTCAAAATAACATCACTTGGCTCTATCCTATAAAGGCATGTAGCATGATAGCCTTAAAGTTCAAGAAAGAAAGGTAACACAAAGTCAAGGTTCCATTTTTTAATTATATAAGCCTTATTAAATTTATTTTAGGCTGGCATGAAGAAAGGCATTAATGGGTCAGAAAGATTATACCTCTGCCTGCTAAGCATCTAAAGATCATTTACATAAAACTCACATTAAAATTTATCATTTCTGTGGATTGTAGGCCAATCTTTCATTTTTATACAACAATCTCTTAACACCTTGGATTTGCATATCTTACAAAAATATTTTTTAAAGTGGTTTCACATCTATTAATTCACAGCCACCCTGTGAGTATGGCAATTACGCTCTCTTTTTATGGATTAAAAATTTGAGGTTGAGAGAAGTTAGGTCTGTGATAGAAAAACCTGACTTGATTGAATCAAAATCTCCAGGTTTGTGCTCTTTTTCTAAACTACATTCTTATAAAAATGCCTCTGTTTTTATACACAAAAGAACAAAAGAATGCTTACATATTGAATGGACTGCACATATACTGCACAATATACTTATTGATCACTGGTTCAGCCTATACACATAGATAAAGCCTCACTGAGAAGGGAAGACCTTGAGTTTCGAGTTTCTTAGCTGACATTAAATTGCTCCAGTTTTTAAACTAACATAACTGATATATTTTGGTCACTGTTGCATGGATACTTGGATGTGTGGACATTTGGAGTTCAGATACTTCTCCTTTACCTTTAGGAAGCATCTCACTCTGCTCTTAAATTTCCCTTTGTCCAAGTATTACCGCTAATTGAGGAAGGAAGGTGAAAGTCGCCAGAAAAAGGTATTGCCCCAGAATCACAGGGATGAATATTCAGTTTAGATCAAGGCAAACAGAGGTTTTCTTTTGAATAGTTAAGTTACAATGACTCTGTTTTTCTTTGGTCACATTCTGCTTTTCATTTAAAATTAATAGGTACATATGGGAACTAGCACCTCTGTATATTAGGAGAAAAGGTCAATTATCAGCAATCACAAGTCAGCCCTGTTCCATTTTCTCTTAGCATTTTAGTCTTTACAACCACTCTTTGTTCCTACTAAGCCAAAAACCAAAAATAGTTCAGCTATTTGGTTTTCTGAGTAATTCAAAATGCTTCAACTAATTAAGCTATTTGTAAATAAATTATAATTAAAACAAGGTGTACTGAGGGGGTAATGTCTTAGTATTTGTTTTTTAGGACACCTGTAAAGTTGTAAATCTGCAGCACAATAGGACTCAGCATAATAAAAATGTTAGAATTTATGAAATGTCATCAAATGCATGTGGCCCACTTCTATAAAAAACATGAATAATTCACAATACTATATACAGAATTAGATTTTGCTGCCCTGATTCCATTTAAATAAATGTGTTTATAAGTCACCAATTTCATTTTCCTCTACTTATACGTGGTGACCTTTCACTTATAAGCTGAAAAGCAATCAATTCTGGGTACAGCATGAGATAAAGGGAAATAAATTTAAATATAGTAAACATTTACGTTGGCATGGGCATTAATGATTCCAAACACGTTGTTTAGAGAAAAAATATGTGCCAAGTCCATTCACTCCACAAATATTTATTGAGAAGTTACCATGCGCTTATTATGCATGTTACACGGTTCCAATGAAAATTAGACTATAAAATGTACAGACATATGGACAAGACAATAATATTCAATGCACGTTATTTTAATTTCATTTTTTAAACTCAGAATGATAACTGGTAATTTGTGTGATTCTTCCAAATTTCCACCTATTCTTTATATACTCCGCATAGTTGTCAGCAGGTATTCATTAGGATGATTTGATGGGACGTATACTCCAATGTGGAGATAATCATGAAAACAACATTAAAAGCCGAAAGGAGATAGCTTATAGCTGATTATATCTCATGTGTTTCTGCTCTCATACTTTTTTACTTCCTTTAAAATCCATCTGAAGCCCCCTCCCCAATTACGTTGCTCTCTGAATGTGTTTGGGGGCTGTCAAGAGCACTCTGCATAGTGCTCTGCAACTTTGTACATCTGTGTGGGACCCATTTCACCATGTCTTGTGATCTTGTGTGTTTGTGTGACTATTGTCTACCCTCATGATAACATTGGGATACACCTTGATTTCATGGATTCCTACAGCGCTCAAGCAATATTTTGCTCGTTTTGGATGTTCAATAAATAGTTGGAAAATGAACCAATCACACTGCTCCTTTTTACAAAAGCCTATGGTAACTCTCCACTGCCGACTGCACTTGATTTATTGAATCCAACAGCACCTAACAGCCTGGCCCCAGACAAGTTTTCGGATGTCTTCACAGTCCCCCCCCATCCACCATGAATGACTCCGTTTCTTGCTCTTTTTTGCTCTGCCTTGCTCAAGCTGTTCTAATCTGTCTTAAATATCCGCTTGCTTATTCCTTTGCCCACATCCATTGTCCTCTCTTTTCTATAACCTGTCCCAAACATTTCTTCCTCTACTTATTTGCCTAGCAGCTTATATTTATTTCTACCTTGTAAGATCAAGTGGAATTTAGAGTTAAATCTGATCTGCTATAAGCGCCATTCTATACAAAGAGTTTACTTTTCTCTCCCAATGTGGGTTATTTATTGAAAAAGACCCCCGACACAAAGTAAGTCTCAGGTCCTAACATTTACATGTCTCTGTTCAGTCAAGCAGAGCGAAGAGCCCAACTCTCGGATTCAGGTGGTTATTTAGATCCCATCCCCTTTTCTCACTAGTTGTAAATTGAATAAGTTACATAATATTCAAGAGTTAGTTCCCTCATTTGCTAATCACCTCTACACCACAGGGTTATGGTGAAAATTGTACACCTTAAATATATACAATTTTTGTCATTCTTCAGCAATGCCAGTAAAGTATTAAAATCCCAACCTGTAAGCAAGTAAGCAAGTACACAACAACTTGTAGGTCTTATAATGCCAAAAGTGATACCTTCAGAGCTTCTATGAATCTCATCTCTCCTTTTCAGTATATAAACACATTTAAAGTTAGTTTTGGAGTCAGACCACCTGGAAATAGATTGTGAATCTTACCTCAAAGCCTTGGGCAATTTATTCAACTTCTCTGTGCCTTAAATACTTTACAGAGTTGTTGAGAGGGTTAAAGCTACTAATATGTATAAAACAGTTGGAAGAGTCTCAGATATACAGTAAATTTGGAATATGTATTAGCTATTATAATTGTTAGTATTTACCTTAAAATAGGATCACCTTATTTACTGTATTAATAATTTCTACATGCAATTTTATAGACCAGCAACTCAAAATACCTTAATGAAAAATTAAAAGGGGGGATATTCCTGAAACTGGGAAAGATAGTAGGGAGATCACAGATCAAAGAACCTTGACTTTACTACTGAGTTCAATGCCACTGAGATAAAGTATGCATCATCTCTCATATGCTTATTTTTCACAAAGCCAGTTTTATATATGGCCTTTGTTTTTACCTATTGTGGTTGAATCTTCAAGTGTCAAAGAATGTATATTAGGCAAACATATTTTATTGTGACCAAAGGTGAAAAATTTGTTTTTTTCCTCTCGGTTTCCATGTCAACATCGAGAAGAATTCACATGCACACTGCTTGGATTAATCACTCTTTGTTGGAGAATGGGATAATCTGATTGTCCAGATCTGACCATGGTGCTGAGTTCTCTAATTTGCAGTTCTCCCAAACCAAACCATGAAATGTGCAAGATGGGTGCTTTTAACAAAAGAAAAAAGGGATTCCATTTAGACAAAAAAAAAAAAAAAAAAAAAAAAAAAGTCTATTACATCTACTTCCTAGAATAGAGACCCACCTGTAATGGAGAGAATAATGCCAACTTCATGATGGAGGTAGGAAGAACCTAGTTGTTCTCACCAGCCTTCATGTAAGGCACATAATTTCTTCAAGCAGAGCCAAAATGGTTATTGCTCAAGAGATGGTGGTTTAGGATTAAGATATAGTAATTTCTGAGAGTATATTGTGATGGAGGTTATGCCAAGGAGAAACCAGTGAGCAACTAAAGCGTTAGTGGTGTTAGGGCACAGCAATGAAATACTTAAGAAAACTCATGGAGACTTCAGAATGTGATCACTTGCTAATCAGGTGTGCTTTGTTCTGGTGAGATGTAGTGTAAATATGCTCCCTGGGGGTGCCTGGGTGGTTCAATACATAAAGCATCCAACTCTTGATTTCAGCTCAGATCATGATCTCAGGGGCCTGAGATATAAGTCCCACCCCCATGCCCAGCATGGAGTCTACTTAAGATTCTCTCACTCCTTCTCCCTTCTGGCCCTCCCCCTACCAACTCATGCTTTCTCTTTCTCTCTCTCTCAAAAAAAAAAAAAAAAAAAAAACACAACCATGCAGCCCCACATTGTTTGAATATATCTGGTAAATTTTATCACAATCACATTTTCACTCTAGAAGAAAATCCACATTGATAATATGTCCCAAATTGAAGAACACTGAATTTAAGAATATCCCAGCTAGGGTTTAAATATGCCACATGAAGTAGGATGCAAGATAACAGATTTTGCATCAGTATAAAGGAATTAATCCTTAAAGAAAAGTTTTAGGAGAACAGTGGACATTTTTATTTTTTAATGATAGCAGATAATGTGCCATTACATTTCTTAAGACAGGCACTCAATAAATGTTTGTTGATAAGGGGAATTTATTTTGTTTGGCTCTCAATATAGACAATTGAAAAATAGAATCTGATAACAATAATATAAAGGGGGTACATCTGTAGAGATTTTGCTACATCACAATGACTGTGGAAAGTAATTTATTCTGCTGGAAGCATATCACAGAAAACCAAAGGAAGTCTGATGTAACCTGGGTTGCAATTCCCTGTGAACATTTATTTGCTACAGTAATTATCTATGATTAGGAAAATAATGGTAAAAATCTCCATGTTCTTATCAAAGATTCACGTTGACAGCTCTCCCAGTGGAAATGGTCATAATGGCGTTAAAATTGTAACCATTACTATGGACATTGTGGCTATGTTTTATTTTAGAAAACACAGTCAAGACTATAAGAGAGGAATTATCCTAACTCTATCAACCTGTTCCCAGGGATCTAATAACAAGAAATAAGTGTAGGTGCCAAAGATTGTTGGTAGTTGACTAGTGGTTCTGGCTGCAGATCCTGGGCAGTTGTAGCCATCTGTTCCCCAACATTGTTTTGTAGAAAGATATATAAAACAATTAGCAAGTTGGAATTCTATAGACTAAGCCAAGAAAATGCAATTCAGTTGAATGTGGTGCAAAATAAGGTTCATTTTAGATAAAAGAGGGGATAGAATGGAATTTGTTAGAAGCCGTTGGAGGTCAAAACAAACACCAATGGTTCAGTGGTGGAAAAATGTGAAAGAGAGAGGTGGTCTTTGACATGAAAAACCATGTAGGTGGTGAAAGGTTATGATACAAAAAGAACAGGGAAGGAAGGGCAATAAAAAGGACAAAGTTAAAGACAGAAACAGAGCAGTTTGTGTAGTGTTCATAGTGTGTTCCTCAGAACACATTGCAACAAAGTCTTTATAAGCAGGTTCAGTGATGTCACTCATGAGTCATACTTAATGCTAAATAGGGAGACAGAACCATAGAAAACGAGCTATTAAAATCTGCCAATTTGCAAGCAACATATGATGATTAATCCAAAGTAAGCCTGTGGGACAAAGCTTACATGGAGGCTAATAGTAATTGCATGTCATACACCACTTTGGATAATGCTCTGCAGGGGGAAGGCTAAAGAAAAACCTTGAGGATATAACAAACATCTTAAAACAATGTAAAAGAGAAAAGGCTTGGAAGAGAGAATAGCTACCCAACAAATGCACAGATGGTACAGAAGATACTGTTAAGCAAAAGCCCATAAGACAAAGAACCAAATGGAGGGTAAACCCCATGCATCAAGAATAAAGGAATCGCACCTGTACAGTATGGCATGGACAGTTGGCTTATCAGGTTTCTCAGCTGCTTTAACATATGTAAAAACGGCACCACTGTAGCTCTTTTTGCACTCAATTATAAATTATATTTAGATTTAGAAGTTCTTTCCATGAAACATTTACTTTCTTAAAAGCAAACCAAAATGTATGTAATGTCTATTCTCTAATGCTCAAAGAGTACAAGATCGGTTTAACCCTGCAATATCGATAAAGTGTGAAGTATGCGAATAGATTTCTTTTACGTGTTTATATGGGTAATAATATTAGACACAATTGAAATTGTGATGAAAAACTTTCTTCTTTTTTTAAACATTAAAAATACATTTTTCATTGACAGTAGCTGGTGGCTTCAATTGACCAAATTAACTCTTGCCTTTTTAAGTATCTGTATTAAACAACTGAAAACTTTTCAAAATCATCATTTATAAATGTCTGCTTATTCTACATCTAGACCCATATACCATATATTAGAAGAATACACTAAATTTAAAAAAAATTTGGAGAGTATAAGTCTAAATTATGACTACATTTTTGAAATTATAATTAAATCTTAAACAATTTAAAAGTGTGTCAAGATAAAATCTGTTGGATGACATAACAAATGATGACTTCACAACTTGTATTTTGCATATTTCAGCCACTTAGGACCATATTGATTCATTAGAATGATTAATCCTTAAAGTTCATGCAATCATCTTTTTTTCTGGTAAAAGTCATACTTTTAGAGACTGAACCAAATTAGATAATGAAACAATTTGTTTTCAGTTCAAATGCTTTAGCTTTCTTTTTCTCTGAACATATATGTCTGTGTTTTTAATTCAAGATGGAGGAAAAATACAGCAAATTGTTACAGAATAAATTAAATACTTTAAGGTCATCTTTAATAAGAATCCAAGGTTTCCTTATCAATTCCATGTTTGGGAGGAGTATATTTTTATAGTTTGTTTCCTCATTTGTTAATCTTGTTCTCACATTTTAGCCTGAGCATATCACAGCAATTTTACAAGACAAAATTTGTTTCCTCAGTTAAGAGCCTGACGTCCAAGAAGATTTAAGAAATATTTTAAAATTTTACAGCTTCGGTGGTCTAAATAAGACTTCTGGCTCTGTCCTAAACATGTATAGTAATCATTTTGTTGTGAAACCCAAAAAGTGCTACTAAGAAGAAATGCTAAATCATGTTCAATCCTTTACTAATATTAGACTGTTAATTATTATTTGATAATTATTTTATTCTATCAAACAATATTCTTTTCCTAGCAAGACTCTTCCAATACCCCTGATTTATTTCCTTATGTTTGAGATGCTATGACCAATTGCATTGCATGAAATAACTAAAAATCTGATTTATGTTTGTAGAGATTTTGGCATTAACAGGCATCAGAGTTAAAACTGAATATAGAATAAGCTTGAATATAAAATTAAACCTGAGCATACAAACCAGGAGAGACATAAAATCAGTTCATTGGCTCTCGTTTTGAAACTTCCAAGGTAACCTACTTTCCTCCATTTTCACAGCTACCAGCCTACCTAGACCAAACCAGCCCACCTTGGTTCCTTTAGATTTTACTTAGACAAATTGTACCCATAACACTTAGAATAAAAACGAAAATATTCACTATGACTTACAAGGGAAGGCTACATGTTTGGGGCTCTGTCTACCTCTGATCTCATTTCCTATCACTTGTACCTCCCTACAATTTTTACATAAGTGCCTTCTTTCCATTCAGCAAGCAGCCTACCTCTTTCATTCCAAGTTCTTTGTACTAACGCTTCTCTCTTCTTGGAATGTTCTTCATCCCTAATCTCTGCCAGCCTCTTTTCATCTGTCATGTATCTGCTTCCAAATCACCTCCTCAGAGGGCATTTTGCTGATACCTCTCATCTGACATTACCAATTGCCAAATCATTAGCTATCACATAGCTCTGTGTATTTCTTAATAGTATTGAACAATCTCTAAAATCATTTAATTACTTGACCTTTCAGGAGAGGAGACATTTTGTCTGTCTTATTCACTGTTGCATCTCCAGTTGCTAGTACAGTGTCTGGCACGAAGAAAGTGCTCAGTAAATGTTTGTTGAATGAATCATTTCGCATAGCAAATCAAACTGGCATTCACAGTGAGGTTCAGGAGAAACTGTACAAATAATATGATTTTTTAAAAAGCACAGAGAACATTTTTTAAAAAAGAGAATGGGGATTCCAGGTGCAGGATAGCAGCCTCTCAGTGTCTCATGAATGTATAAAGAGAAATTGGGAGACAATGCTTCACGGGTTGTATGTATTTCTGCACTTCTCATGGCAGCTTTTCTTTCTGCACTATCTTTTCAAGTATATATAGGGACAGCCGTGGAAGATAGAGGAAATATCTCCTTTTGGGACAAAAGGCAGATTTGTTTGGTGTCCAAGATAATAAAGATGTCTCCCTCCAGATCGAAAGCTGGGCACGTTTGCCTGAATTTCCCTCTAGGAGACTGGGGATTGCTTAACCTCACAGTCCCTCAGCTGCGGCACAAACCCGCTGTGTGTGCGGCATCTGCCTGGGCTCCTTCCTTGCCCCCATGGACTTGTAGGGGGAAGGGAGCCAATGCAAACATGAAGCTCATGCTTCTTGCGGGGCCGTGAGTAATAAAGTCTATTGTCTCTGACATAGGAATCTCCTGTCTTCTGCCAGCATCTATAAAATGGTACAGACTAATTTGTTAGTTTATAAGCTGGGTAAATGTTCAGATCCTTCACAGTTTTTGACACGATACCATAAGCTGATGTGTTTAAAAAATGACCAAAAAAATTAAAACAAATACAAAATAAAAATAAAATGACCATATTGTTGAACCCAGTGGAAATGGCCATTAAAAACGCCACTGATGGAATGATTTTTTAAAAATTATGTATTATTTCTGAATTGTACATTCCCCGTGTACCAGATCAGGTCTGCAGTGATGGCTCCTACCTCTCCTGTGGTTTGCTGCTAATCTGTGTTTTAAGGGCTCTGTTGATTTCCAAATCCATGCTGGAATTACTACTGAGCAGGCAGAAGCTTAAAGCAGGCCCGTCTCTCCCACCATCTCCCACTTTTTAGGAGATCACAATTTGCTTTTAAAAATCCACGAAAGATTCTTGGGTCGCCTGGGTGGCTCAATCAGTTAAGCAGCTGCCTTGGGCTCAGGTCATGATCCTAGGGTCCTGGGATATAGCTCCCCCCCCCCCCCCCGCCCCCGCGTTGGGCTCCCTGCTCAGCGGGGAGTCTGCTTCTCTCTCTGCCTGCCACTTCCCCTGCTGGTGCTCTTGCAAGCACCGCTATCTTTCCTGGACAAAATCTTAAAAAAAAAAATCCACTAAGGATTCTTATGAAAGCTAAACTTCTCAGTATTTATAACACTTTGAGAACCATGCCTGAAGCATTTTACAATGGTTTGTGAAATTTAAAAGAAAACACAAAATTACTTTTTAACAAGAAGGAAACACTGACTTTGAAAGGATGGAAATTTTGCCATGACTAGGCTTTCTGGAGAAGACCTGTGAAATCTTGCCTTTACTCAATAAAAACCGTCTACAAAGTATGTATTTATGTCCCACCTTGCTTTTTCTCTGTATAGAAATATGAACGTGACCTAATCTTAAAATGGGTCTTCCTTTCAGACAACAAAGAGTTCTTAACAGCTGCTCTGGGCCGGGCAGTGTTCTAGATACTGGTCATTGGTCAGTGTGTACAACATACATATTTCTGCCCTCCGGCGGCTTGCATTCTAGTGAAGTGATTGTATGTGGGGAGAGTGGGGGTTAGCCGGGGTCCCAGATCATGAACAGATACATGAAAAACTTAGATTCAAAAGGGTGCTAAGTGACAGGAAACACCGGGGTAGACTTTATATTGACCGATCAAGGACAAATCACTAGGTTCACCATCTGCCGAAACAGACTTCCTAATGCACGTGTGAACTACATTGTCCAAGTTGCAAATGGCATTCCAACTCACTTGGGTTAGTTTTCTAGGGCTGCCATAACAAATACCACGACTCGGTGCTTCAACAACAGAAATGGGTTTTCTCACTGTTCTGGAGGCTCGAAATCTAAGATGAAGGTCTGTGCAGCCTCGGTGTCCTCTGAGGCCTCTCTCCTCGGCGAGCAGGCAGCCACTTTCTCCCTGTGTCCTCACGTGATCTTCTCTTTGTGCTCCTACAGCCCTGCTTTGTCTCTTATGGATCCAATTTCCTTGTATAAAGACATCAATCAAATTGCATTAGAGCCCACCCTAACGGTGTCATTTTCACTCAGTCACCTCTTTAAAGGTCTTATTTCCAAATACAGCCATATTTTGAGGTGCTGTGGGTTAGGGCTACAGTATAGGAATTTGGGGAAGACCCAATTCAACCCAAACACTTCCCTCAAAGTTGAAGAGAGACAGCTGGGTTTTAAAACACTGGTTTTATCTTCTTGCAACACTACTCTCTGAAACATAGTGAATTATGATACACTAAATTCACAGCACCTGCTTTTTAGGATTATTTATTGTGAGCCCCTGAAGTTGCAGCTGCCCCAGGAGGAATGTGGCTTGGCACATCGGCCTGGTGGGGCTTCCTGGCAAGGGTAATGCAAGTGATGGTTAAGGCAAGAAGGCATAGCTCCCTGCCAGTCCCTTGCCACTTCAGCTTTGTCTCTTGCAACGGAGCCTAGCCTGTTCATGGAGTGGCCTAGGAGGTAGGAGAAATAGTGCAAGATTTCCTCATGCAACTGTTCTCTGTCTGTGTGTGCTTATAATGCCTGCTTTGAGTCCTTCACATATTAGGAAAATCACCGATGGGAATATAGTAAACTTTTTTCATCTTTTTTTTTTTCTTTGTTCTGTTCTGATCCTGAAACCAATTGGTATTAAATTAGGGACCAGACAGAATGCAGAGTAAAAGAGCAAGTAGTCACAGAGAGTTTCAGCAAACAGGTATTGACCATGTTTGCCAAGCGTGAAAGGATTGCCTTCTCCGGGATGATAGGGGAAACAACGTTACCAAAGTGTAAATGTATTAGACTAGAAGGTACAGATCGGGAATCTCTGTAAGAGATTTGGTATAGACAAAGCTAGGTCAGGGGCACCGATCAAGAGATTAAAGGGGAAAATTGGGTATGAGATCATTGAGGGTTCTTCAGAGCTTGGTAAGAATTCTGTTTGTATTTGGCAGTCATTTGTTATCAATTGAATTGAGAAGCATTAAACTGAAGCATTTGATGGTCACATCTGCATTTTTGAAAATGAATTCCAGAGGCCAGATGACAGAAGATTTTATATACTTTCTTTTTTCATATCTAGAGAAGATGGTTCAAGACACCATTAAACCAAGGAACTGTAATCCAAAACATTTGTTTCATTGTGCACTTTCAGAGATGTGATGCTTGCAAATGATTCAGTGCAGGAAACAGAATAAACATGAAACACTTCTTAAAATGAGGTGTACTTATCACATTAGGGCACCGTGCCTTAAATCGTGACGTGCCTCTGATCTAGGACACATGTAAAGAGAAATTTTTCCATGGGCATAATTGGAGTTCTATGCAAAGCTGCTTATTAAAGCATAGCCAAATTTGGATACAAAGTATCCACCAGTAGGAGAATGGATAAATATTTGTGATATGTTCATACACTTGCATCAGATATAGAAACGTACAGGGAAGAGTTCAAAAATATCGTGGTGTAAAAATTGCTTCATATAAACTGACAGCGTTTATGTAAATTTGTGAAACATAAAGCAATGAAACAAAGGTACACACATTTTTCAGTTAAAGTCTGCAAACATGGTCTGATGGAAAACACCAAATTAATCGTGGTGGTTGTGTCTCTGAAAGGGAAGGTAGCGGGGGGGGGGGGGGGCTACTCTTTAGTGTTTCCAGTTTTCTAAAAATGACAAAATATAAACATAGTTAATTATTGGCGATGAGTACACCTGTCTTTCAATCTGTATGATTCTATAATTGTTTAAACTTTTCAAAAAAATTTTAAGAGAAATTTTTCTCACCTGTAATCCCCTGTTTGTATACTGTGCCCTCCATTCACATGTTTATTGCCTCATAACCTCCTGTGATGTAGATGGGTTAAAGTGGTGTCTTTATCCTCATTCCATCAACTGAGGCTCAGTCATGAAGTGCCGCACCCCAGCTTTTTCTTGCAATTATTAAGAGGTTAAGCAGAGGCTCCATGCCAGCGTTCCTGAGACTCACGCCAGTGCCTCTCTAGCTCTCCCGCTATAGCTCTGTCAGCGTGACAAGAATTTCTGCACGTATCCAGAATTGGTAAAAAAACAAAAACAAAAACAAAAACGAAATTTCAGGGTGCCTCTTCTATTCTCCCTACTCCATATTTTGTTTTCTTAAGAAAACTTGAGGGACCGGTGCTCTAGAATTTGGTTGCTGGCAGACGAAGGCCCTGCCTAGCTTTGGATTTCTTTTTTTTTTTCTTTTTTTTTTTTTTTAAAGATTTTATTTATTTATTTGACAGAGATAGAGACAGCCAGAGAGAGGGAACACAAGCAGGGGGAGTGGGAGAGGAAGAAGCAGGCTCATAGCAGAGGAGCCTGATGTGGGGCTCGATACCATAACACCGGGATCACGCCCTGAGCCGAAGGCAGACGCTTAACGACTGCGCCACCCAGGCGCCCCCTAGCTTTGGATTTCAGCTCCGCCACGTGCTAGCTTTATGGGCTTTGGCAACTACAAACTTACCTACTCTCTGCTTCAGTTTCCCTCAGTAACGTGGGGGAAAATCCTAGTCCTGAGGCATCAGGGGGCTTAAGGGTAAACTAATAATCCATAAAATGCTGAGAATAGGTCCTGTTAGAAATACTACACAGTGGGGTAATAGAAAAGAACTCCAGTATGTAGAAAGTCTAGGCTGGTAAGGAGGAAGGCTTGGGATTAATCTCTGAGTAAGCTCCTTTATGTTCTCTGCTAAATAGCTATCCCCACAGGAGTCTCTTTCAAAAGTGGTTGGAGCCTTCATTCCTGTGACTTACTCCATAACTGGAGGCCAGTGTCTCCCTTTCCCCTTCTCCCATTTTGCCCAAACCCCACTCCTGACCCCTTCAGCAACCATCACTCCTCTGTATTTATAGGTCAGATTCTGCTTTTTGTTTATTTATTTTTTTTGTATTCCATTAATGAATAAATCATATGGTATCATTTGTCTTTCTCAGTCTGGCTTATTTCACGTACTAAAATGCCCTCTAGGTCCATCCATGTTGTCTCAAATGACACACTCATCGCTTTTTACAGCTGTGTAATATTCCGTTTATATATATAGACACACACCACATTTTCCTTATCTATTCATCTATTGGTGGACATGTAGGTTGATTTCCTGTCTTGGTTATTCTAAGTATTAATGTTGCAATAAGCATAAGGATGCAAATTAGTGTTTTTGTTTTCTCTGAGTAAATAATAGAATTATTGGATTATATGGTGTTTCTATTTTTAATTTTTTGAGGAACATCTGTAGTGTTTTCCACAGTGGCTGCACCAGTTTGCATTCCCACCAACAGTGCACAAGGGTTCCTTTTTCTCCATCTCCTCACCCATATTTATTGTTTGTTGTGTTTTTGGTTTTAGCCATCTGATAGGTGTAAGGTGGTACCTCATTCTAGTTTTGATTTGCATTTCCCTGATGATGAGTGATGTTGAACATCCTTTCATGGGTCTGTTCATTGTCTGTATGTCTTTTTTTGGAAAAATGTTTATTCAGGTCTCTGCCCATTTTTAAATCAGATTGTTTCTTTGGTGTTGAGTTCTATAAATTCTTTATATATTTTGGATACTAGCTCCTTATCTGATATATCATTTGCAAATATCTGCTCCCATTCCATAGGTTGTCTTTTTATTTTGTTGCTGGTTTCCTTGATTGTACAAAAGTTTCTTTATGTTGATGTAGTCCCAATAGTTTATTTTTGCTCTTTTTCCCCTTGTTTAATCCATTTTGAGTCTCCGTATGTGGTGTTAGAAAGTAGTCCTGTTTCATTCTTTTGCATGTAGCTGTCTAATTTTCCCAGCACTACTTATTGAAAAGACCGTCTTTTCCTCATTGTAAATTCTTGCCTCCTTGGTCGTAAGACTAATTGACTGTATAATTGTGGATTTATTTTTGAGGTCTCTATTCTGTTCCATCGATCTATGTGTCTGTTTTTGTGCCAGTACCATACCGTTTTGATGACTACAGCTTTGTAGTGTATCTTGAAATCTAGTCTTATGATACCTCCAGCTTTGTTCTTCTTTCTCAGGATTGCTTTGGCTAGTCAGAGTATTCTATGGTTATACACAAATTTTGGTATAAAAAGTAACAGTGATATTGTAATAGCTATGTAAGGGGACAGATGGTAGCTATACTTGTAGTGAAAATAGCATAATGTATAGATTTGTCAAATCAGTAAGTTGTACACCTAAAACTGATGTAACATTGTCTGTCAACTATGCTAAAAAAATGCCATTTGAATTGACATTGTGTTCTTAAGAGTAGATACAATCATAGAAGATGAGTGGACAGTGTGACAAATAGTTAATGAAAGGTGTCAGTCTGTATTTCAGGGCATGTAAAAATAATGACCTTGGTTCTCCGTTTTGTAGGTTATCCAATGAAAGATGTGTTGGAACCTTTGGTCTGGGTTTTCTTAAATCATTAAGTGCATGGCCAGTGACCTGATTTTGGTTTTATCTTGTTTATATAGCCTAGGTATCAAGATCCTATTTTTTTCTCCTTCTCATTAAAAATGTAAACTGTATGGTATTTTTAAAAAAGAGGACTTAGCAAGACATACTTTAGGTTAGCACAAGCATATTTCCTGCAAAAAAAGAAAAAAAAAGTGAATGTGAGCTTCATTTTGAATATTCTCATTTTTAATAAAAAATGAAACTATGTATAAAGTGTAAAAGGTGATAAAGGCGTCACCCTCCCTCCTCAGAAAAAGAAATCTCATTATTATATTTACCAGTTGATATTTTAAAATAGTAGAGCCTATTCTGTAGTATATATTGTAGAATGCATCCTAAGGACACATAATGGGGCGCCTGGGTGGCACAGCGGTTAAGCGTCTGCCTTCAGCTCAGGGCGTGATCCCGGCGTTATGGGATCGAGCCCCACATCAGGCTCCTCCGCTGTGAGCCTGCTTCTTCCTCTCCCACTCCCCCTGCTTGTGTTCCCTCTCTCGCTGGCTGTCTCTATCTCTGTCAAGTAAATAAATAAAATCTTTAAAAAAAAAAAAAAAACATATAAGACGCCCATTTACCTCCATGCGTAAATGTACCTGAAAAAGTTCACTGTAGCCACAGAAAGCAAAACAAATTTTGAAACTTTTTAAATGTTTTAGAGAGGGTTCTAGAAAAGGAAATAAATACGAAGAGCTGGTACCAGAGCTCGTCCAAAATTCCTTCATTAGAATTAGCATTAGAAATCCAGATTCGGGGGAAAAATCAATGATATACTTTCAAAAATGGAATCGATAGTTTTTAAAGAAAGGTGCTGTGCACATTGTTTTAGTACTGTTATAGAAACGGTGTCACTTTTATCTCACTCTGATCTTCAAAAGCAGGTGACCTTGTTTGGGTTTCAGTAGAAAAATCTCTCATGAATTTGCATGGCCCTGTTAACTGTATGGTGCTGATTGCAAAGATATAAAACGAAATAATGCCATAAAACAGCCCTTCAGGCACATTGCCTTTTAAGCTATTTGCATAAAGATGGACTGCACGTTGTTATGTGCATGTAGTAAACTCCCAAATCCAAAGGAAAGAATAAAGTACTCCTTGGGTTTCCAGGAGTTCAAAAAGTATAACCTATATAATAATCCCACAAAGCAACCAGAAGAGAAGCAAAAAGAAAGCGTATTAAACTTGTGAGTATTAGCATTTAGTTTCTTGTATATTGCATGCAACCCTAAAACAGATGCTTATCACCTAAACTATCCTTTTTCCATAGAAAATGTGGAAATAAATGTTATTGACACACTGGGTTTGGTAAGAGAAGAATAAGTAAAAGTACTATAATTTCTCAACTAAGTCTTCAAGTAGGTAATGAAAATAATGAAGTTAGGCCATAAAATAATAAAGTATAAGTGCTTGTTCATTAGTCCCTTAGGAAAAGAAAAATATTCTTATTGATGTGCCTTTGAGATTTTTTTTTCTGATATTTAAATGTCTTTTTTTTGTATGCGTGCCATGTAAATTCATATAATTTATGCTTCTGTGAAAGATTTGTGTGTTTTAAATATGAATCACTGCTGAGTTGGTACTTTACTTATATTTATGCAATTAGAATTAAATGTATGATTCTATTCAGAATTTTCAGGCAGCTGAAATATAGCTGTTTCTAGAAAGTTAACACACGTTTCATTGCTGGTATCACAAAACAATAACCAGGCAAATAATTCTGATTTTTTTGTTTTTCAAAATGTTTTGAAATAAGGGCTGTTTTACTCAGTACTCTTGGAGAATATACTAGATCGATTTTTCTTTTATTCTGTATCAACTGCAAAGAAAAAATATAAAAGATGTGCCTCTTTTAACTTGTATGATCAAGGACTGTTAATTTGTTTCTTGGGGTGATTGAATCTTATTTTTAAATAAGGGATTTGATCAAACAGTATTTGATGTTCAATGACACTGGAAGTTCTTAAGAGCTGTCTTGAAGATGGATTACTCTGGACAGGGAAAAGCTGAGTTGGTGGCACCTCACACCCCCACCCACTTGAGCCAGAGTGGTTATACTTGTTTCTTTAAAACATGTTTTATAATTAGAGTAAGTTATCCAATAATAAAAATATCTATCACCATTTTTTCCATAGTTGCTAAGATATCTTCACCTGTTAGAATTTATAAATTATCTTTTATAATTGATGAATTTGCAAGTGAAGTACTAATAATAGTAAAAAGCTAATGTACGCAGCAGCTTTTTCTAAACCTCTAGGAACTCTTCCAAGGGGTGTATAGTTAATTCATTCAGATTTTAAAGAAACCTTTTCAAAAATTCATGTTATTATATTGCCAGGTAATATGTCTGAAACCTTTAATATTCATTCATATCCTTACACAAAGATAATACAACTCTGTTAGAAAACCAAGACCCTCCAAAAAATTAACAAACTCATACTGTTAGTTTGTTAGTACTCAGGTTTAAAATTAAAAATAGAACCTTTTAAACGTCTTCCTTTAGCTCAGGCCATGGTCCCAGAGTCCTGAGATCAAACCCCGCATCGGGCTTCCTGCTCAGTGGGGAGTCCGCTTGTACCTCTGTACCTCACCCCTGTCTCACTCTTTCTCTCTCTCAAGTAAATAAAATTTAAGAAAAATAAAAGTAGAACCTTTTCAGCTTTCAAATTAGCAACTATCATAAATTGATAGTGAGTGTTCCATTCCAATGAAAGTTGATAAAAAGGAAATTTTCTAATTTCTGGGGAGAATAGGAAGTGGTAAGTTTTGGAAAGCAATCTGTCAATAAGTATCAACAGTTTAAAAATGTTGTAAAACTTCTGGGAATTTCTCCAGAGAAGTCAATCACATTAAAAACTATTTAAGTATGTAGTGGTTTATTATAGCATTAAATGTAATTCCAAAGTAAGGTGAAAAAAATCTAAACAGGAAAATTTAAAATAAAATATGGAATGTTCCTTTTATGAAATACTATAAAATTATGTTTACTTACACATTTTTAGTTTTTTTAGAACAAATAGCCTCAAAAAATGAAAAGACATTTATATATATAGTGAGATCTCAACTTCAAATAAGTGTGTATCTATACACACATATATTTGGATCCCCCACCCCAAAAAGTGACTAAATGTTCTATAAACCACCTGTTAGCTGAGAGCCCCCTGAAGATCGATTAAATTTGGATTTAACTCCAAATGTCACATCGTATACTAGTCCAGATTACCCCCTCCACATAGCTCTGGAAGTTTTCAAATTCTATACAATTTCTTCTTGCCTTGTTTTTCTGTGGATTCCTGTTCCAGACTTACTGACACAAGTCTCCTGCATCAAGCTGAACATGAAGACCAAGTCTTTCATATCCTTCCCACAACAGAATAACTTGCCTATAACATTTTGTGAGTATACATTTACTAAAATTTTGAAAGAAGTGAGGGTGTCATCATCACATACTGGGCAAGAATTTTTCCCTTTCCACCTCCTACATCCTTCCCTCCTCCCAAACCTCCTTTTTGGAAGAACCAGAGAAGTTTGCCCCTTCCTCACGTGTAATGGTTCTGTTGGCTTGAGACCCTGGTGGTTTCAATATGACCTTATGTGAGTTTAAAAAATTTTTTCTTTTGAGAAAATATAATCATGGCTTTGACAGGATTTCTGAGGAACACACATTTTTGTTATTATATATAATAAAGATTTTTAATGGCAAATACAGCTTATAAAATTAGAAAAAATAAGATTGTTTTGCCCCATTGAAAACTCTTTCTGATTCAGATAATACAAGTCATCTCGACCCCATTCATCTGTATGTATGTTACCTAAGAATGGCATCTACAGCCTGAGTTTCCATGAACTGTTCTTGCTCTCTGGGTGTGTACGGGAATGATTTCTTACCTGCTATCCACCAACCCTCAGTTCAAATCACTTAGCTATCTTTGCTGCACCACAGATCCAGTCAATGTCTGCCTGCCTCTCCCTCTTTTTTTTTTAAATCAAATTCCAGTATTAAATGATAGCATTTATGTAGCTAGAAGGATACGTTTAAACTGGCAGAGGGAAACAGATCTTTGTCCTATAAGCATTTGTCTCCCTCCTGGTCCTGTTTGGATTCCTTCAGCACCGTGCTGTGATCACCTTGTAATGTGTACTGCTGCTCCCTGTTTCTCCTCATTGCCTTCCCTCCCCCTCTCTTTTTCTCTTTCTTCCTTTCATAGCACAAAATCTACTTATTATGTGTGCAGAAGATCCCTCTTGTTTTCTGAAGTCAGTGAATATTGAACCCCATCACTTTCTCTCACATTGAACAATTTTAGAAGTAGTTTTTAAATGTACATGAACTAAATTAATGAACTATGTGCAGTGGTTACTTTTATTAGAGCCCCCTAGTCCTACCTACATGACAAAGGATTAAATAACAGAGAGAGATGGAGAACCACTGGCTAGGGACCCCAGCCCTGCACACCATCTCGCATTTACAGCTCCGGCTTCCTGACTTCCATTTTATGCTGGAATACAGAGGAGACTATGGCTAGAAGAAGGGGTCTAAATCTCTTATTATTTAGATAGAAAGGTAGATGGAATGTCCCTTTGATTTTCCGAAAATCCACAGGGAAAAAGGAAGATCTAAATGATATGCTGAGGGAAAATATCTAGATCACAAGTGGAGCTCATCTCACAAGACTCATAATCACATCAACCTCGGTAAGGATATGCTTGAAAATGAGGGGAGGACCCCCTCTACTACTATAAAACCCCCTTCTTCTCATTCTGTTCTCAGCTAGGATGAAGAGAAATGTAAGGGGAAATAAAACAATAACACCCGTAAGGTGGTTTTACCACATCAGTTCTTATATTTAAGCTTGTTCCTTTTCCTCACATCCTCAGACTCTAAGAATACCTACTCCAAGCCCCTTTGAAAATATAATTCTCTAGTGCCCCCCATCTAGGAACTGGTTTCACCCTCTAAGGCACGCATGCCTCTTTCCACTGTCTAACCGGTGGGGGTGGGGTGAAGAAAACCCCCAGTTCTAAGTGAACATGTGTACTGAGTTTGTAAAGATAAACATTTGAGGCAATATCACCCTACACACGATGCTCAGGATTTTGAATGCTTGTAATGTAGTTCATTCCCCAGGAATGGTCTATGCTTGAAATAAGCCTGTCAAGGATAGAAAGGGATCATAATCATCATGGGAGATGTTTGTTTTTCTGAGTTTGAAATTATAGATTTACAAATAAACACAGACACCTATGAGACAGAGTTATCTGCATTTTAAAGGGGATTATTATCAACCAAATGCTTCATAGTGCAGATTTTCTGGCAAATTTTATTACAGTGAATGATAGTGTTTAGACTCGCTATCTCTGTTTAGAGTGATTCTGTCAATACAAACCAGAACCCCACTAATGGTTTTCTGTCTACAATTGCAACTAACCTTTTCTTGTTTGACATTACAAGTGTGTACGATATCAATTGCGTGTCTCAGAGGATTTATTTATCTAGAAAGGAAGCACTTTGATTCATAAAACCAATTTGTATTTTAATTACTAACTTGGCAGGATACTTGGTCAAATGCCAGCACCATAGCAAATAAGATCAATAATTTAAACTATCAAGAAATGCGAAGTTAGGAATTTCTCAACTAATTATTTACCAGTTGCTAATTTCAGTTTTATTAAAATCATTAATTGAAAGTCTCATGGGTATCAGAATGGGCAAAAAAATTATTTTCTGGGATCCCTTGATGCCAACATTATAAAGTAGAATCCATGATTTCAATCTAAATATAAAACAACTCTTGATCATTTATGCTTGCTCTGAGAAATGGAGTAAGCAAATGGAATTGGTACAGTTAACAGGTTTAGGTTTTTAAATAACTATAAATTCACTCACACATTCTTTGGTCTTCTATTGAACCACTATGTGATTCAAAGGAGCCCACAAATATCTAAGACGTAGTAATTTCCCTTAAAAAGTACTTGGCCAATTTCAGGAGACAAATTCAACATAAGGTTAATTATAATATTACATAATAAATTTAATAGCAAAAACATGACCATTGTCAGATTGTGAAAGCATCCAGTATCCTAGAATGCTAATCCTGAAGGATTGATAGAACTAAAAAAATGGAGAAGGAGCACATCTCAAAAAGGAAACCCATGGTGGGGGGCAAGGGGGAGAAAAGGAAGGTAAAATCTAAGGAAAAAAATAAGTGGTATCATCAAAAATGCCCCAGATCCTCTGTGATACCTTATCTATCCATCAACTTGGCTTTTGTTTTGAGGTTATTAAATGACTGTCAACTCTTCGTTGACTCTATGTGAAGAATTATGTAGATACGTATAGTATGCTGTGGGAAAGAACATTAGTGGGGATGAGGAAACCTGCATTCTCTAATAGTATTTATGAACCCTGGGTGTGTATCTATATACACTAGTATAATGTAGCAGTTAATATGTACGAGAGGACTCATGAATGTATATTTCTTACCACCAAGTGGTGGATCTTGGGCCTATTTGTTCTCCTACTCTTCTATATTTAACCTATTAAATAGGGATTCGTATCATCTTATTAATTAAATCAACTATTATAAGCAATTAATTATAAAGATAGGTTAAAAATTAAATAAAAAACATTTTTCACCCTTGGGAAAAAAGCCATTACATAAGTAATGTTCTTAGAATAATCTTACAAAGTTGGTATGTTGGAGATAATTCAGATACCCCTCTAAGTGCATTCAGTCTGGTCCATGTAGACAATCTCTCAATCACCTTTCACATTTCTGGAGAGGACATTTTAAGAGTTGGATCAAGGCCAGGGGCTTGTGGACCTACTATTTTGATAGTTTTGTAAGTTTTGTCTTATAAGAAGTGATTTTCTCATGAATTCATCTCTTGTCCCAGTACCACACACATACACCTTATTCTCAGAGGAATGTTTACTTATACTTGCTCAAACAAATTAGAATTTGCACACCAATAAACTCATTTGATTGGAACCAGTTTGAATATTAGTGTAAATGGAGGAAAGTGAAAGGGTACAAGACCAAGGCAGAAATCAAAAAGTTTTAAATTTAGCAAAATTTGAATTAAAAGATTTCTTCCTTTTTCTTTCTTGGCCTGTTTCTTCATTCCTTCCTTCCTTTCTTGTGGCACAAGATTAGAAGTCTTACTTTATAGTTTAATCACATTCGCTGCTTCAGATGCACAGGGGAAACTCCTCAACATCTGTGTGACCCGTGGCCACACCATTCAGCTTTTTTGAATACTTCTAAATATCCTTTAGTGCGCCATCTACCAGTGTCAGAGCAGAAGCAGCAAGCGTGTGCTGTGTGACCAGAAATAAATACATATATTTTTTATTAAAATGTGCGAAAGAACACAGGGGTGTCCAAAATCCATCTCTAAATGGGATGTCCAAAATCCATTTTAAGATGGGTCGATGAAGCCTGACGTGGCAAGGCTGAGCTTTACTCAGTCTTAGAAGAGGAATCCAGGATCCATGCCTCTCTCTGCTTTTATGCATGTCACTTTCTGAAGCACAGACGTAAGTCCACTGAAAGCATAGAACAAAAAAGGTTTCAGTGAGGAATTCATTTTTCACAATGGTAGATTCTGTTTCAAGTAGTGAATCACTAGGATTTTTCAGTAGAACCATTTAAAAAAGAAAAAAAAAACCCCACCCTCTTCATTAGACAGGGTTAAGAGAATATAACACAAATATAATTCTTCATTATTTTCATTACTAACAGATATAAATCAAGTTCAAGATCTGACAGAAATTTGCTTCATTGTATAATCTCTGGGGCCACAACTCTACCTTTGCCTGTTAATTTGATTTAATATTCAATATATATGAGATCACAATTATTTTCCTCCTTTAATACGATTCCATATTTTCCAACTCTTCAAAAAGCAAAACAAGACAAAAAACAATGACTTTGTCTAGCAACTGTGAATGTCAAAGTAGATTTTCTTCAGTTGTAAGAGACACTGTGTTCTTTTTCTGTTTATTTCTGTACTTTGCAGGGAAATCTAACAGCTTAAAAATAAGAAAACTTATCAGATTTTCAACTCATACAAGAGGGGTTAGAGGTACTTAAAAAATAGAAGCCCTTACTTCAAAAAGTATCAAAATTCCTGAATTATATTCTCTGTGCACAACAGAGTTGAATGGCTCTTCTTGAACAATAGGTTAACCTAAGCGCTCTAGTCCCCATCTGTAGTGCTATCAGGAACATATAAATGTGTTTTGTTTTCTATTGATTTGTTCCTCTTATCAAGTAAAGATTTATGTCTTGTTTTCTAAACAGCCTTGAAATACAGACTGCTGCTTTGGTTCCAGACATTTCAATAGAACTTTATGTAAACCAAATGCCTTGTTTCTTCAACCTCATCAGTAAAGTCAGTGCATTTTGATGTCTGCTTTTTTATCCATTACATAAATTAAACAAATCAGTGTATATCCACAAGCCAGAGACTTATAAAAAATCAATCCAAACCTTAAGAAATTAGGCAACAAACCAAAAAGAACGATGGCATTTCTTGGTTTCTAAATTGCATCAATATCATGTTTTGAGAGTTATTTGAGAATTATGTGGAAGACTGAATGTCTTTATGTTTTTAAAAAATGTTTTCATGAGTTTATTGTCTATGAAAGCCTAAAAAATTTGAAAAGATATAATTGTAATTCAGCTTCACCAGAGTGTACTAGGAAAACACAACGATGTTCCCATTTGGGATATTAAGCACATCATCGTCCCCTGGTATATACCCAGCTGTAGAAGAGGCAGGCTCCCTTCCTATACTCAACTTTAATAGTAGAAACATTCATGGTAGAAATAAGAATACCAAGATTCCATCTGCAGCAGACAGCCAAGAAAAAAAGTGAAGGGTTCATTGAATTCCCAAAGCAGAGAAAGGCTCTGTAGTCAGTGTTCACAGATGAAAACACAGAGAGTATTAGGAGAGTATCTGGACTGTGAAAGCAGGGAGCTGGGTACCAATGAAACCATACATATGTGTGTATATATTAGGGTTCTCCAGAGAACCAATGGGGTATGTGTATATTATATAGTTAATATGTTGAATATTTATGTAGAGATTTATTATAAGTAATTAGCTCAAATGATTATGGAGGTTAGCAAGTCCCAAGATTTGTGGGTTGAGTCACCAAGCTGGAGACCCAAGAGAGTCAGTGGTTTAACTTCAGTTTGTGTTCGAAGGCTTAAGGACTGAGAGAGAGAATGGTGTCATTCCAATCAAAAGTTTCAGTAAGCTCCAGATCCAGGAAGAACCTATATTTCAGTTCCAGTCCAAAGGCAAGAAGAAAGACCACCTCCCGGTTCAAAGAACATTAGGCAGGAAGAAGTCTCTCTTACTCAGTGGAGGGTCTGTCTTTTTGTTTCATTAGGTTTTTAACTGATTGGATGAAGCCCACCCACACTGGGGAGAATAACCTTTTTTACTCAGCCTACTGATTTAAATGTTAATCTCATCCCAAAACACCCTCACAGATGCACCCAGAATTATGTTTGAGCAAATATTTGGATACCCCATGACCTAGTCAAGTTGACGCATTAAATTTACCACCACCTTATGCCAAAGATTAATTAGAAATACATGTGGTAGGTGCATCCTTGTTCTCTTTTCAAGGATATCTCAGTTCATTAGGTTGGTTGGTATATCTTTTCTTCATTGACACTTATCATAGCAAAGATCTGATGGGGAGGATGTAGGGATGGAGGAGTAGAGAATGAAAGTAACAGGATTTGCACAATTCTGGCTACTAAACTTAGTTCTTTAAGAATTGTGTAATCCCTGGCTGATTATTTCTTGCTGTGCTATATAAATTGAGAAGAGTTTCAAGGCAGAGGTTTTTTACTGTATATTTTTTTCAAGTGATTATTATAATGGAAGTATTATAGGGCAAACACTTAAACTGAAAACCATCAGATAGTAAAGACCTCTGCTTTAGTCTGCTGTGGGACAGGTAACTATTATTTATTTCCAAAGCTATTAGCAACGTGATAAAGTGGGGATTGGAGAGACTGGTCCAGTACAGTTAGAGGTGCTCACAAAAGACCACTGCCTTCAGAAGAGACAAAATTAGGCCCTGGTAATAAATATATCACCTCTGTTAATATATAAGCAAAAAGATCCCATTGTAAATTTTAAGGCACTAAAACCAGAGTATCTGGTTTGTCATGAACCATGAAGTATAACTTTCTAAACTCTTGAGTATCCAAGGAACAAGAAAGAAGATGTGTAGCAGGGGCCAAAGGACCTAGACCATGGGCTGGGCACCTGGTTTTTTTGTTGTTGTTGTTTTTGTGGGGGTTTTTTTTTTGTAAATTTATCTGGAATATAGCCATGTTCATTCTTTTTCTTTTTTTTTAATTGGATATGGCTGCTCTCATATTATGACAACAGAGTTGAATAGTTGTGTCAAACCCAGTATGGCCAACAAACTCAAAAATATTTCCTCTTGGAGTCTTAACAGAAAAAGTTGGTGAGGCAGATTATCAACGAAATAACTTTTCAATGTTTACTGTATATTAGCTGCAAGGAATATAGAAGTGGGCAAACGAAGACATAAAGATCCTTGATCTTTTATAGCTTACCTTCCAGAGTCAGCTCATATTCATTCCAACATTCCAATTTCCATGTCATCTCCTCCTAGTCCCTTCCCCTCTGTATAAAAATATTTCAGTTATTTTAGAGTTGTTCTTGGTAACATAAAACGTCAAGTCACGTGTTTTATTCCTCTTTTGAATTAATATTTGTGTTGCTACTCACAGAATTTTATGAAACTTGAAAGCCTGAGGAATTTTACTCTTCCTTAGAAAAGAGGGGATGGAACAGGATTGGGGACATCTGCTTAGTAACAAAAAAGACTTGTTTGCCACCTGGAGGCCAAACTTGGCATCACTGGATTGTTTAGGCCTCCATTGTTGCCTGTAGGGGAATAGAGCTCAAACAGATGGAAATGGAGGCCATGGCATGGTTTAGTATGAAGATTATATAAAAGGATGCACAAAAAAATATATTCAGCAGTGACTGGTATAAGACAAATAAGCAACAAATATTTCCTTAATGTTGAATTATGCAGTATTTCATGTATTTGTAAACCTAACATAATTCCATAGTCTTTCTTTTTATCTTATCACGCTACGAACCTCCCCACACCCAGCACCTCCGTCACATTGCCACACAATTGCACTATTTCACTCCTACTAGGAAACCATCAGCTGCTCGGAGGCATCAGTACTTCATTTATAAAATCCATCTAGTTTTTAAAACAATGTTTGCGATGAAGTCCACGCTCTAGCAATCTCTTGAATGAACAGTGGGATTCACAAAAAAGAACCTAAGAAATGCATAGTCAAATAGATATTTTCAAGGATCACCAAATCCTATATTACAGAAAAGACAAGCCCTCTTTTTTTTTTTTTTTTTTTTTGAAGACTCACATTACAAAAATGACATATGCTGTGTGTCTGTCCATTTGACATAACATTTTGTCATATGGAAATCCTGGGGGTCTCACGGAACTAACCATGGCAGTTATGTTATCTGTCTCGTAGAATTTGTGTAGCATTGACACAGTTGGCTTTGCACAACTTAGAGAAGCACAATTTTGTCATAGTTGACTAACAACATGACATTTGTTGAAAAAAAAGTTTTTACTAAGACAAATCAGATGCCCCAGAGAGTGTGGAGGCTGCACTTCTTTCTTTCAGGTTAATGTGACCCATTAATACATTTCAGAGTTTCTGGTGCACTTAAAATTGGTTTATTATATTCTTTTGCAAAGGTAGAAAAAATCTCCAAAGCATCATAATCCATTTTACAGGAAATCTAAAAATTAAAGCAAGGGAGCCCCCTTGTGGACTGACTCTAATGCCATGTACAATAAATAACCAGTTAAATCAACGATTTCATCGGTATTTGTGAGATAAATTCAATAGTGACTGAAGAGAAATAATTTATTTTCTGGTGAATCCCATCAGAAATGGATTACAAATTATTTTGTCATATATATTTCTATGTACCTACTCAGTATGATGCAAAGGAATTCCTAAAGCCAGCACTGCTTGAATGAATCCTGGACTTGGCAAAAAACAGACTGTCCTATCCCTAAATGGTTTCTCCAACAAAGCTACCCCCAAGGATTTATTCCAGAATCAATGGCTCATTCAAGAACTCAAAAGTATGGTTGGCATTGGAAATGAAATACGTTTCTCTCCAAGATAGTGAATTTGAACAGAGGTAGGTGAATTTATTGGTGAAGCCAGTGTGTTTAACAATGGGTACCTGTTATTTAAAAATATACCTGTTAATACTTCCACCTGGCAAGCTGCTTTAAGATACATAAAAATATATTGTTATCTCAGTGATTCTGAAAGTTCAGAATGAAGTAACAGAAAAGTCCAACTAGATTTATGGACAGAGACAGAGAAACAAATGCACTTCCTTTAGGCTAAGCTCCTCTATCATCTCAGCTACAGATCTTAAAAACTTTTTAAGTCTAGTTTTATTTTTCCCTGTCTATCCTCATTTCTCCCATAGCACTATATTTAGACCAAAGAATAAAAATCAATAACAGTAAATTATAACAAAAGTAACAGTTGTAGTTATTAATTAATTTTTCACATGCTTAATACCATAAGCAATCTTCATGCACACTTTTAGAAAAAGAGGTCTGCATGCTGTGGTAATAATTGATAAGTTTATTGAATTTTTATTGCGTTGGCAGATTGCCCAGATGTTAGCAGGTGAGGATAAACTCAATTTGATTGATTCCGTTTGAATACAACTCCTGATCTCTATTAGAAACTTCCTCTGGTGTTTTCTTTTCTCAGTAAGTGGCAGTAGCTGTCTGTGTTTTTTAAGGCATGAAAACATGTTGTTTTAAACCACAAATGCCTGCAATCCCTTCTGCATGAAATACTGTCATAATTTTTCCTCTGGTGCGAGTTGCTTTTTTGTTTAAAGTAAAATACTTCCATGAGATGGTATAACAGTGACAGAGTGACAGCTAACGTGTTCTGCATGTGAATTCATCTAAATTCGGGGTTGTGGAAGCAGTCTAAGTTGCTGGAAGATAATATGAGATATTGAAGGGCGAGAATCAGACAGGGAAATGCCCCTCAGGATGAATTCCTGGCTGTTAGGGTGAGTCGTGAAGTGTTTTTAGGCACCGTGATGTCTAATTTCAATTTTGGTTTCCTTTTACTGTGTGTTAGGCTGCCCTTCCCATCACCAAAAAAGCCTCCGTAGAAGGTCAAGTCAAAAATGTCATGTGTGAGTGTTGTATTGAAGAAAGCACGGAAAATGCACCGCAATCTATGGCTAGTGCAGTTTGAGGCAGAGGGGGGTTCAGCAATTGGAAGTGAACTGTGACAGGCCAAGCATCGCAGTAGATGAAAATCAAGTTAAAAAATAATCATCAGAACATAAGTCCTGGAGAATCAAACAAAATTAAGGGGCTGTATGGACTTCCTACAGAAATTTGGGTTCTGTGGACAGGAGAATCTCAGGTGGTAACTGAATTCCACAATTACTGCAAATTCCTCTGATCAGTACTATTGCTGCAGACTTACAACTGTTCAACTTACACCTCTGGTCCCCTGCAAAGCAAATATTCCTTTAACCCCCTGCTTAAAATGTGTCTGTGGCTCAAAACCACTCCTTAAATGGTCTGCTTACATCTCCAGTTCCTCTGTCTGCCACTTGGCAATTTTGTATTCTAGCTACTTTGAGCTTTCAACCTCTCTAGTGGGCAAACTCCATCACACCTCAGACCCATGGCCTGTGCTATTCTTAGGATATTACCCTTTGTTACTTGACTTCTTAAGTCTTTTCATGACCTCTTCCTTTCTTTCCAGCTGACAGCAAACTTAGAGCAAGGCATATGTTCCATCCGTGGGCAACTTTACAGCAATATATCCACTTATTCCATACTCCTCTGGCCCATTACTGGATAAATCTACTTAATATATACCCTCTCTCATTTAAACAACATTAACAGGAGTGAAAACAGTCTTCTAAAGAATTATCACTTAGCATCTTTCTCTGCCATTGTCCCTCCTTCTCTGGCTGCTTGGGAAATTCATGTGAATAATCAGAGGTGTCTTTACCTTACCAGGTGTTCCCTGTTAGATTGTCCTTCCATGTCCATCAATCATTCAGGGTCCTTGAAGGGAGTAGCTGTTCAGAAGCCCCATTTCATGCAGCCAGGTGATCACTAATTTTAGCTTAAATCGATAGACTACCTTTCTTTAAACAATTTTCAAGACCAATCCCATCATGCCCTGTGGCTGTTCATATCTAACTTCCAGAAACCCAAAACTCCCAGAGCACCTACTTTACCACCTTACTCTTCTATGTATCCTTTAATCTGAGATCTACAAAAACCTTTCCATTGTATACTCTGAAATTACCATGGAATGACCAACAAACTCTATAATCCTCAAATTTGTTTGGCTTTTCTATCATCTTCGTATTTTAACTCACACCTGACTTCCATGAGAATGGTGTATCCCTGAAGTATTCTCAGGTGAGTTTTGTGCTAATACCCCAAATTGAGTTCTGGAACCTCCTTATTACAAGTTTTCGGGACACATTTAATAATCATTTCAATGAAATGGAAAATATTTAGTAATGACTGCCTCCCGATATCTTGGATTTTTCCAACATCTCTGATTGTTTTTCAGCCTCAAACACCAAATACAATCCATGTGAATGTATGTTTTCTTCTCAGCTTCCTATTGTATGAAGGGGAAAAAGAACATAGGTGTTCAATGCCTACCAATCAGTAATAAAATATCTTAGCCTACTACTTCATGATGATTTCTAAAGTAAGTGGTATTATCGATGATGTCTGACATTCTAGATGATGCTGTTCTCTTCAGATGGATGAAATCTAATGGATAATGTCAATGGTTCCCTTTTTGGCATTCCAGTATAGACTATGGAAGAAATTACTTCCTTCACATTGACACTTTACACAATAAGCAGTGGTTTCCACTTCAGGTGTAAAAAGGAAGCACGTATATGAAGCATCTAACACAGATGTGGCAGGAGGGCATCTAGTCATTATTCAGAAGAGGCTTGTAATGATATGGAAATGGAAAAGATATTATTTAGGAAGAATTGAAATAGTTAAGAAACACCCATAACAATTGTTAGCACAGAGAATGGAAGGAGTACAAGAAAACTAGTTTGAAACTAACTTTTGATAGAGAGGCAATAGCATATACCCAGAATCCTCAAATTTATTTAGCTTTTCCCATCACCTTCTTCACTGAGAACTAGCTTCTGGGACGGTTCCTGTTCCCCTGCAGCCCTCACAGGTAGAGACCTGGCTTTTATCATACCTGTTACCCCAGAATCTAGAAGTGGGAGTATTGTCCTGCTTGATCCTATTGAAACTTCCATTCTGGTTTTCTTTTTGTTTTTCTCCTGTGTCTTTCAAAGCTCACTTTGTCTTGAATGACTTTCCTGCTACTCCTCCCTGGGTGATCATAGACTGACCTCCCAGTTATTTTTGTTCGTTCGCTGAAGACGTTAACTTTTGCTCGCTCTCTCCTTCCTTCCTTCCCTCCTTCCATCTTCCCTCCTCCCTCCCACCCTCCCTTTTAAGATTTATTTATTTTAGAGAGAGCCCTCATGCAACTGGAGGGAGGGGCAGAAAAAAAGAAGCAGACTCCCCTCTGAGCACAGAGCCTGTCGCAGGGCTCCATCTCACGACCTTGAGATCGTGACGACCTTGAGATCGTGACCTGAGCCAAAGTCAAGAGCCTGGCACTTCACCAGCTGAGCCACCCAGGCGCCCCTGCTCGCTTCTTTCTATGCCTACTCTTAATATCATTCTTGATAATATCAGCACTTGTGGAAAATCCAGCAGACAATAATATCTAACACTTACAGTGCTTATAATACAACAGGCACAGTTAAAAAGTTTATGTAAATAAATTCAATCATTGTAACAATTCCTATACGGTAAGAACTAGTCTATTATATAGATGAGGAAACAGACGTGATGTTAAGTAGCTCACTTTGTTCTTTTTTTTGTTTGTTCGTTTTTTCTTTTTTTGAGATTTTATTTATTTATTTGACAGAGAGAGAGAGAGACAGCCAGCGAGACAGGGAACACAAGCGGGGGTAGTGGGAGAGGGAGAAGCAGGCTCCCAGTGGAGGAGCCTGATGTGGGGCTCGATCCCAGAATGCCAGGATCACGCCCTGAGCTGAAGGCAGATGCTTAACGACTGAGCCACCCAGGCGCCCCTCACTTTGTTCTTTTAATAAAAAGAGACAGGATTGAACCCACGAAGTCTGGCTTCAGAGTCTGTGCACTTAGTCACTAACATCTAGTGAAGATCACAGCTTTTGCTATTTGAATATAGTTGTGTTGTACTTCCACATTTAGCCCTTCCAGACAAAATTGCATTTCCTTTTTCTATATTCTGCAAATTCAAGAACCCTCACATTTTGGTTATTTCCATTTTAGGTCCTCCATGCACTGAATGTCCAAAAATAGACTATATTTTTTCCAGGGCTTTTTTTTTTTTTTTTTTTGAATCAAGGCAAATGGGAATGGAGTAGATTTCTCTACTGGTATGGACACTATGATAATATTACCATAATCTTGGCTTGACAAAGATATTTTAGCATTGATGATGAAATAAATGTAGGAATGCAAAATGTACTTTTTCCTGAAGTTAGTATACCAAATGTGGGCTATGATTCCCTAAACATTTGCTTTAGGTATGTTATAAATTTGTCTCTGTGATTTTTAGCAGCCAGGATGAAGGGGTAATCAAAACATGTTACATGATTCACAAGGTTCATGAAATTAAAGCAAATCATTTTCTCAGGGGAAGCACAACTTTTAATGAAAATGAGATGAGAGAGACGTTTCCCCAATGGTTCCAATTAAGAAGACATTGTGAAACATAAACAGCTATCTCATCAGCAGCCACATGCAAGGGAAGCACAAAGATTCATAGACATAGGTTCTTAAAATATCCTCTAAATACAGGCCAATGGCCTTGCACCGGTGTGCAAATGAGTAACATTCTCTCGGGGGCTAATATAATGTACTCTTTGCAAATGTGTTTAATTAATGAAATATATTTTTATTTCTCTAGTCATAGTAAAATTTAATTTTTTTCCTATTTCTTATATCCTAAATATGCTTCTTTCTCCATGTTTCTGTTAAATATCTGCACTCTCGATTGTGCGTTACAAGAAAGACTAATAAATACGGCTTACGATTTTAGAAGAGGAATAGTTTTTGTAAGTCATGTAATCATAATATATCATTAAATATTGGATAATAATAAGAGAGTTGAAGTCAGAGGCCAGTGTTTCAATAACAGTGTACTGCATCATAATTAAGGCCATTGCTCTGAAGTCAAAGTGCTTATGTTAAAATCCAGATACTGACAGTTAGTAGCTGAGTGACTTTGGACAAGTTTACTTCTCTCTGTCCCAATATTGTCATTTGCTGTAATCTATAATTCACGCGGTAATAATAAAAATTAAATGAGTTATTATAGCTAAGACACTTAGTACAGTGACTGGCCAAGGGAAAACTCAATAAATGTTAGTTGCAATGATAACGATGATGATGTTCATCATTAGCTTTCTCATCAGTATAATGTAGATCATACTACTCAACCATAGTTGTTTTTTTTTAAGAATTAAAATACAAAGATAGGATATAAAAAGCATGGAATTCAGTTCCTGATATACAAGAAGTATTCAATATATGGTAGCTGTGATTACTGTTATCATTTATTTATCAATTAACTTTAGGTCATTAGTAACAGAACCCTATGCTAGCTCTGGAACAAAGTGGCATATGAGTCTTGGAGGATTTCATCCCAACTGACCTGTGAAACGCAGCAAATAACCAGGACTAGCAGAATTCTAGTGGCATGGTAGATGCCAGACATGAAGGCTGGTCTTCACTTCCTTCCTGGTCCTCAGACCTTAGTGGTCTGCCTTTAGTGTGGGTGTGGGTGGTGTGCTCAGTGCACACCTGTTCCATGAGAGCCCTGTGGTTCACTACGCAGCAGGAGGGAGGAGTAGGTGAGGTGCAGCCCTTCCCCACACGACCAAGATACCTGAGCAAACCAGTGTCTTTTTGAAGTGTCCTTGGAGTGGCAGGGTGATCCAGATCTTAGGTTGACCACATTCAGCTAGCTTTTAACTCTAATCTGATTCATTTATGAAACTTCCGGGAGTTTTAAAGCAGTTGAGAGGGAAAGAAACTAATCTGAAACTCTACAACATTCTGGAAAAAGAAAGACTATAGAGACCATAAAAGATCAGTGGTTGCCAGGGCTTGGCAGGGAGTGGAGGGATGAATAGGTAGAGTGCACAAGATTTTTTAGGACAGTGGAAATACTCCGTATGATACCATAATGATTGATCCATATGATGATATATTTGTCCCAAACCGTGGATTATACAACATCAGGAGAGAATTATAGTGGAAAGTATGATCTTTGGGTAATAACGATGTGTCAGTGTAAGTTCATTAATTGTAACAGATGCACCATTTCTACTGGGGGATGTTGATAACTCTAGTGGGGGAGGCTATGCATGTGTGGGTGTAGGGGATATATGGGAAATCTCTTCACTTTCCCCTCAATTTTGCTGTAAGTCTTAAACTGTTCTACAAACGCATGTTTGCTGAGCACAGATATGTGTGTGTCTGCATGAGTGTCCATGTGTTTTGGGTAACAAAGTGCAGTTGGGAAGAGAATTAGGAAACTAGAGAGGTAGTCCATGCTATGAGAATCCTACAGATATGCCATGCTGCAGAAGTCGAACTGGAATATTTAGCCTGCTGTTCTCAAGAATGACTGTGTTTGGAATCATCCAAGGATCCTCATTTTAAAAATGACTATGGCCAGTCCTACCCTTAAAGATTCATATGTAATAGGTTTAGAAGGGGCCTGAGCACCATTTCCCAAGGTTTTCCAGGCCTGATGTATAGCCAGTGTTGAAAATCAATGTTTTAGACAATGAGAACCAGCATAAAGATTTTAATTAGCCGAGTAACATGATGCGATTTGCTTTTTAGAAAGATCTGTCAGCAGTATGGAGTAGAAGGGGCACAATTGAACACAGTAGCATACAATTTATTAGAAACATCAAATTGTTAGAAAACAATCTAAAACCAATAACCAGAAAACAGTTAATTGAGAGGAGATATACCTCTGGCTTCATCTCTGTATTATTCTTTATTGACTGAATAAATTGAATTGCTCACACATCACAGAAGACACTTTGTTTCTGTCATGAATTATGTGGCTTCTGAGGTCCCAACACATTCTGAGATACAGTGAATTTCAGTTCCTGGATTTAAATGTGTATTTCCTGTTGAACACTGGATGTTATACCTAGATTAAATGTTATACAGATTTTTGTAAAATACATAAAATCATGTTTTTATCTTTTTTGAAACTATTTATGTTTGTTAACTAACCATGAAAAATAAAAGTCACAAGTAGCAATAAGAGAACCTGATTTGAGGCAACATCAAGATATCTGTGTTGCTGAAATGCAGTACATTGAAAGAGACATTTACGGAGAATAAGTCCTAACACTAAATCAATTATGGAAGGATCACCATTATTTCAAGCCCTAGGTGATTTTACACATGAGTATATATTTATTAATGTCTGGAAAAGAACATATTTTCCAAAATGTTATTCCATCTTAATCTGGCGCTGAAAACTGAAAGTTTACTCTTCATTCATTTGGATAAAGAAATTGTTCCGATTTCAACTGAATGAAAGGTCAAGAAAGGGACTGTACAAACTATTAAGACCCAATATTGACTGCTTGTTTATAAAATTGCAGCTGAAAGAGAGTAGAGCACTTTATGGGTGACACATATAAGAGTTAAGTTTAAATGCACCAAGGGAAAGGATAGAGATAGAAATCCAGACTATAAGAATACACAACTGTTAATCCTGGGTAGAGGAAATTGCAAGGCACATCTTGAAAGGAGAGAGAAAGGTGAGGCTGGAGGGGAGATGGGAACTGAAGCCTAACCAAGAGGGTCCTGAACCGAATCAGAGTTGTGGAGGTTTAGACCCAAGAGGGATGAGAGATCAGCTCTGCACAACAACTAGTCCAAATTAGCTCTGGGACTCAAAGACTTCTCCATCCAAGCGTCTTTTCAACTCCATGTGGCCACTTTTCCGGCATATGAAGTGTTCTTTCTTGAAAATAAATAGTCTCACCCACGCACTCCTCTGGGCTTGTCGCAGGCCAGCACTGGTTAATAGCATAGAATTCTGGCTAAAAACGCATTCAGGACTTCTTTCTAATACAGTATAGAATGAAGCCCAAATATAATGAAAGAGTGATCATCTCATCTGTTTAACAGGAAAAAGTTTCTTCTCCCCCAGCATTTCCATATTTGTCCTTAAAATAGAAATCTCCCATTTCAAAGTTAGAGGGTGTTGGTAGGAAAGACTTTATTTTTGGAGCATCTCCCCTCTGCCTGCTTGTAAATATGACCACCTCAGAAGTGCTTCAAAAGTGCCCAGTTGATCCTACCCTAAAGATATTCTGATGTAATTGGTTAAACCATAGTTGAGAAGCTTTGTGTGGGTGGGCCTGGGAGAAAGCTCTATAAGTTTTCCTGCCTTTCCACCTGCACCCACAAGTTCCCTTTCCCTACCAGGGGTGGAATGATCTAAACTAGCAGCTGTCTTTCTGCAGATCCTCATGATGTTGTCTGGGTCATCCCAAGGCCTAGACTCGGGGGTAAGTCTTAGGAAACATTTGGGCAATCAAGGGATAATATCAAATCTGTATATGCATTTGATGGGATCCCATTCTTACTCTGTCGGCTCAGAACCCATAGGAGGAAATGTGGTGTAGTCAGTGATCACCTTCACAACACATTTGTTCAGGTCTAAGCCATCAGAGAAGAATATTTTGCAAACCTGCTGAACAGGGTGTCACATTACTTATATATATAGTTCACATTAAGTTAGTAAAACTAAGTCACATATAAATGGAATTTCAACCAGGAATAAAAAGATAAGCCTTTACACCATGGGGACAGAGGGTAGCTGTGAGGGAAGATCCTAAAAATGTTTGAGAAGGTATAACATATAATAGCACATCCAAAGTCCTGTGTGTTTCAGTAAAGAAATATGTTTCAACTTGTAAATTCAATGTGTCCTAAAAGGACTTGTCTATAAATTTATTTTTGTCATCTAACACCTATTAACAGTCTTACAAGAAGAAGTTACATGTGTCCTCTTGCTCCAATTAACATAAAATCATTGCTTCTGATATTATGTGTTATGCCATTTACTCTGCCCAGTTACAGGGTCTGAACTGGTCTCACACAGGACCCGGGTGGAGGCCTGGGGGATATGAGCTCGCTCACGTATAAGCCCAATAGATGTTGTAGTGTTTTGGGATGAACGAAAAGGATGAATTCACAGCTAAGCCTGGCAGGCTCAGTAACGTGGGCTCCTGGGGACTCCCAGTTACTCACAGTAGACACAGTTGGTGGCAATGGGACGCTGTCAGTCCAGGGAGAGGGCCCACCACATCCCCTCTTCCAAGAAGGAGCTTGTCAGAATTCCTTACTTCCAACCAGGTCACCCAGAACTCCAAGCTTTAGCAAGCCCTATCACCTGGATCAAAGACTTAGATATCAGGTACAATTTCTAACTTTGTTTCCAGTTTCCCCTTGCTTCTTGGACCACAAATGAGGTAGCAATGACGAGGGATCACACTTGACCAGTCACACTGTGGCTGCACGCAGAGAGCCAACCTGGGAACCTGCGCAGTCACATGCTCCATTATTACAAGGACTTGGCAGAAGTGATCACAGCCAGTGTGGGCTTGGCTTGCTGTACTGTCCACTTGAGTATGTGCTCTGCAGTTTGGATACCAGGGAAACTATTATCTCCCCTAATATGGTTCTTTTCTTTTCTCTCTTTTTTTTTTTTTCCCCTGATGGAAGCATCATCACATTTTAACAGAACATTTCCTGCTTTTCCTAGTCTGACAAGGAGCTTAGAGATAGGTTTTATGTTCAATTGAAACAGCATGTTTTGGGTACATAACTTTTTGTTTTGTTTTCTTTAATGAGCTACCTCAAAGCATGTTTATCCAAAATTGAAATATGTGAACTACTCAGATGACTCAGATCTATTTTAAAACAGATAAATGAGAATAAAACAAGCTAGAGTGTAAAATTAATTTGAGCACATACACAATTTTCAGCAGCTATAGTTTTGAAGAAATCTATCCTTTCTGCATCTATCATGCTGAAGCATGAAATTTTAATGATAATCCTGAAGATTACTAAAAATGAAAATTTTCAGATATCCATTTACATGTTAAGTATATTTAATATGTTCTAATTCTTTTATATTTGGTAATCTATTCGTGGTATGTATAGGCTGATATGTAGATGTAGTAAAACACCAGAATTTGAATTTAACACTTTTTATTTTCTTGGGACGCAGTGTACATGTCCCCACAGAAATGTTTAATTCCTAGTTAAGTAACTGGTTCCAGGCAATGGAAAAAGCTGTTAGTCCATGTATTTTCTCAGGAATACAGGAAAAGGTATTACTAAGAGAGCCTCTCTATTGCGCGCGCGCGCACACACACACACACACACACACACACACACGCACATACACTCATATACCTGTGAAACAAACATCCCCTTGTTCTCCTTAACATCGGATGAACTCTCCCAGAGCATTCAGTGGTAGGGGGCATAACAGAGGGCCTCTTGTGTTGGATTCAGACTTTGTTCCCAGGACACGGGGGAGCCTCAGGTACGGACTAGCATGGAAATGAAGACTCTGTCAACATAGGAGAGAATCAGGGGTTCACTCTGGAGAGTAGGGAGACTGAGTGCCTAGTCATAAGTGCTTCCAGGGATCTTCAGAGGGAAGGGATAGGATTTGCAGAGGGTAGTTGAGGGGAGGATCTTCAACTCCCACGACTTTCAGAACCAAGGATAACCAGGGTGGGTAGGGAGACTGGGCTCTCAAAACCCGTGTCAACCTGAACCATCTGCTGGATTTCACATGGCTCAAATAGTGGCTCAGATATTTCCATTGCCAAACATTCTGAAGAAAAAGAATCTATTGGAATACTAAGAGACCCCATCATCACATCTGTATTCAAAACATCTTTTATTCTGTCAAAAAGTAATTAGAAATGAAATTTGAAATGAAACTACGCATGGTTCGTTCATACATTTGACCATCTCCTTTTAACAAAACATTCTTGCCTATACTATTTACTAATGAACCTTGTCTTCTTTCTTTTTTTGTATGGTTCAATCTCATCATTTTGATAATATGTGAAATTTCCTGTTATTTGCATCCGTATCAAGCTCTTTCTGCTGCAGTGCCCTCACATTCTGTCTGAGTATTTGGTATCACTACCTGCTCACCCATCACACGTGCATTGGGTTGCTTACAAATGACATTTAAGGTGGAAAAAGTATCTGTTGGGGGGGAAGTGCTTCAGTCCAGAACGGTAAGAATGTTTCAGATGTATCTCCACGCTAGCTCCAGATGCCTGTTAAAAGAGAAGTGGCAAGGCTAAGGGAGAATTACATTACAAATAGTGCCTAAATTATAAAAATAAGCATTTGAGGACATCGTCTTCAGACCTGTACTTAAAAATATTTGTTCAGGATGCAAGAGTACTGCCATTTGTCTCTCTTCATCTTCGGTCTTTGTTTTGAGAGCCGGTTGCAAATCTGATTCTGCATGTGTCTGCTGCTTGAACCCAGCTCTTCCGTTTATGCACTTGAACGGCAGCTCTGCACTGTCAGAAGAATAGCGCATTATTGCAACGCTGAGAGTGTGAGTCTATTTTAATGGGAACTATTCTATATTTATGATTTCAAATGAAAATCAATTATAAGTTCAGTATAAATCACAAATTGATTAATGTGGGTCTCTTGCCAGTTTAAGAGGTTTTTAAGGGCTCAGGCTATACAGATGGCTGACTGTAGTGTTTTGATCAGTAATTTTTTTAGGATTTTTGAAACAGTCAAACGGTGGACATTAAAATTATGTGGCAATGTTTTGGGCATTCCACAAGATAAAGGATTCAGTTATCAGGAGGCAGTTATGTTCTCTCTACTAAATTCATTTTCCTATAATATTTTAGTAAGTTTTCTCTGCTGAAAAATACATCATTTTTATTACCATTACTGCATTATACCTTTTCATGATTATAACTTAGTTAACTCCCCTTATTTGATTATTCAAAGGGAAAAAACAAACCCGATTTCTGGCTTTGTTAGCCATTAGTACACCCTTAAACTTGATAGTGAATCAAAATGGAGCACTTTGTTAAAATTAATGCAATAATCTACAAGATATAATTGCCATATGGGGAAATAATAATTGTCTCATTTTAATTTAATTAAAAATTATTTCCTTGAAAATAAGATATAAAAGCCATATGAATTTTTTTTTCAGAGTTATTCCTTTACATATCAATCTCAGTCTTTAGTGGATCTATTATTTTAGCCCCTAAAGCCACCTGCAGGAACGTCTGGAAACTTTCCAGTAGTGTCCACTTTCCTTCCCCCATGATCCCTCCTTTAGTATCCCTCAGCCTTTCGATCTCCATCAAGCATAGTTGTATAGAGAGCTCAGATGTACCTACAAGCTATGTCTAGATTGGCAACTTTTTTCATCTGAAATTACAAAAATAAGCAGGGAAGGAAGGAGATAGAAGAAATGAAGGGAGGAAGGAAAACAGGGATAAGTTTAGCCCATAACTCAGGGTTTTTATGAGAATTTAAAGAAAATATAAAGAATCATTTATAGTATCTGGTATATTGACAGTAGGAATTCAACAAATACTATAAATTACTGTCAGTACTATTATGAATGTACTGGTAAAAGTGTTGAAATGGAGTGTGAGGCATTAAAAATTCTCCTCTTCTAACCCTTGCTCATTAGTGAACTCATCATTCCAGATCTGGGTACGTGTATGCCTTGCTTAGCAGTATTCTGCTTGACTAAGACTATGTAAAAGAAAAATTAAGAAAAAAATTTAAAACTGTCTAGATTGAGATGAAATGAAACAGGAAGCGATGGAGGAATTCATGAAATTTTAATATGTAAATGTATTTTTGTCTCAAGCAACTCAAGTAAAAGTATATTTGTGCAAGGGCCTGGCCATGGTTAGCAGGGCTCAAAATGATTGATTAGAGTCTGTAGTTACTCAAGGGAAAGGTCTGGAGGAAAAATTTAGAACCCACTGGAACTCAGCAGGCTGAAACTATCAATAATAAGTTGTTTGAAACCTGAGCGCCTCTTAAGTATGGAGCTAGAATAACATGTCCTCATTATAGCTGATTTGACCTCAAAATTGCTAGTTCAGTCAATGGGTGAGATTTTGTTGACATATTGTTAAGCCTTGTTGTGATGGGGAATGGAGACAAGAGAGAATGATTTCGTTTGGATGGAATAAAAGTATCGCCTTTCATAATTTCCAAAAGCACAATTTCTCAGTCTCTCCCAAATAAACTAGGAGTGGTTATTGGGATAGTATTCTTGATTGTAGCCTGGATTCCATCTGGGATTTGAAAAACATTATTGTACATGCGAAGCTGTAATTTGGGTGGTGTTTCCTGGTTAGTGTTAATTACTTTCATCTTTCAGCCATATCTGCACTATACAACCCTTTGTGTTTTCATCGATCTTCTAATCACCTTTGACTCAGGTTGAGGGAGTCGACTATAAGCTACAAGGTACAATATGGCTATCTAATTATGGAGGTTCCAAGAGATCTGTGTTTTAATTCTATTAAACTACAAGTCATTGGAAACCGTCTTCTTGTAATATTAGGTTACAGGATATCAAACACAGTTGTCATCTTTTTTTTACCACTTCCAACCACTGTTGTCTGATTTGGGTATCTGACCCCCTGGCACAGAGAATATGATGTTTGCAATGAAATATGAATGTCAAATTCTTTAGATGGGTTACAAACACATACACAGAAAGTAGAAAGGAAACATAATGACTTGCCAAATAGAATCTGTATCTAACCAAAGTGACTGTAGAGTGCGGACATCTTGGTAATGAACTCTCTTCTCAATCCTTCAGTTCTAAGTTTAAGGCAGTACTGGTGATGCCGAGGTGATAAATGAGGACCAGTTGTTCCTGAGTGCAGTGCACTGGGCTCGGCTGTGTTCTTTATTCATAGGGTAGATTGTATTACACCAAGATTGATGAAGTGCACCTGCCTACGATTAGGCAGCCCCTAGTAGGTGCAATGACTGTCTTCAGCCATGTTTATGTAAGTCTGGATGGGAAAGGAGGACTTGGAGCCTTCAAAAGATCCCATGTAACCCTCTCCTTCACTCAAATGAATTTTAATTGTGTGTCCACTTCTGAAATTTTGTAGGATGCTTGGAAACTTAAACGTCTGTCTATCAGTAAAAATAGTCTGGATTTCCCTGCAATCTCCTGTAACTGGCTACCTTCTTTCTTCATCCTTTATGTGAACAGATATACTTGATTTATCTGTGCATTTGTGTCTGGTCTCCTTCAGTTTAAACCTTTCTTATGTTAGTGGATACTTTGATTCTAGGGTTTCTCATTATTTCCACTGAGGCACTCATTAATCGAACAAAACATGTATTTCCATTCTGGTATTACATTGGGGAAACTCTGCATAGATAAAATTATATGAAGTCTTAATGCAGGTAACAGTCAGACCTGAGATGTAAGGGAAGTTGTAAGCGTTCAAGTTCAACACACTTTTTACTACATCCCATTGTTTGTGTAGAGTTACTGATCATAATGTCCAAACAATCTACAGCAATTTAAAGATCAAAAACAATTATACATATGTGAGAATAGTTTTTGCACATTAAACTATTCAAGATTTTTCAGTTTACAGAAAGTTCCTCTGCCCTTGCTTCCAGACCCTAATGAGTAGCTTTGTGATGAAACAAAAAAATAGAAACAAATTTCCATTCTTTCAATTATTTTAAAAAATATCTAGGCTAAAAAACGACAGTGATTTAAAACTTAATCTAAATAACTATGAGGACATGGGGGATGGGCATATTGATAGGAATACACAGCATCAGAGGACACAAGAAATCAGATATTGATGATATCTTAAGTATTAATATAGTTTTAATGCCAGTACTTTTAGAAAATTGAATAAGGCAAGGATAAAATTACACCAAATATAAACTCACCCTAGAAAGCCCTGTTTGGAAAGAGTCAGTTGATACAGATTAATCTAATAATACCAAATCAAAAGTAATATACCTACATAGAGAATTTTGTAGATAAAAATCTGAAGCAAAAATACTCCTTTTTCAAAGACCTTTCGGAATAAATATTATTCAAGAAAAGATACTTGAGTCTTTAATTTTCTACCAGTTATCCTTTAGAGTACCATTTCACAAGCCATGTGAAGATTAGGAATACAAAATGTGCTTATGTTAGTATTAATGTTGGTTTCTTTATGTTCTAAAACCCATCTAAGTAGGTCCCTTACTGGGTACAAATAGGTGTCATCATAAACATCATTAAATGCTCTTTATACATGTATGTGTAAATTCTAGAAATGACTGTCTCCAACCCTCATGTACACTGATGAAAGGGAGGAGCCATATTATATTGTCTAAAAACCAGGTAATCTTGATATAGTTCATTCTTATACTGTTTATTCTTAGAATGTAAGGAACTTTCAAGTCCCTATTTTATAGGATATGTTCCATTCAACAACTCATTTGATATATGTATGTCTAAAATATAGCAGGCACTCTGGTGCAAAAGAAATGATCCTTGTCCTTGCAATTCAATAGTTAAACATTATTGAGAGCTTGTTGATGGGTGTTATGGACTAAATGTTTGTGCCCCACCCCCCAATTCATATGTTAAAGTTCTCACACCCAATGTGATAGTATTAGGAGGTGGGTCTTCAGAGTTAATTAGGCTCAGATGAGGTCAGGAAGATGGGGTCAATGCTGGCACCAGATATTGGACTTCCCACAGCTTTCAGAGCTGTGAGAAATAAATGTCTGTTGTCAAAGCCCCTCCCCCCCATATTCGGTGTTTTGTTAGAGTAGACTGAGATAGTAGGTGTCATAGGGAGTATCAGTAGTCTTAGTGTATTCGAGAGATTTAATTGAATGGGAATATAAATATTTTTATATTTACCAATCTTTTTAATAGTTTATCCTGTGGAAAAATAATAAGTAGTGACAAAAATTAATAGTTTACAGCCATACTGACACAATTATCCTGAAAGCTGGTTTACATACAAGAAAACTGAATGTAAAAGAGATTAACCAACCCAAATCTCCTAAATCCAAATCTCAAGTTATCTTGGAAAGAATATGCAGATTAATTCAGGAGTAGTTTTTAGAGTGTGATTTTTCAAATTGGGACTACTATAGCATATACACGTACATAAAAATCCTCCTTATGAGAATAATTCATGCTTAGTTATTGTGTTAAAAAAATAGTGTATCAACACAGGTTTAGGCACAGCATAAATATTATAATTTACCAATTGGTTATAAATTCTTCAGCTGAGTCTTTACATGTCCTGGTTTATACAAAAGTGTAGCAAAGGCAGAAAATACTCTAGTGAGTATGTCTATAAGCTATGAAAACCATCAGCTCTGTTTTTTAAAAGTTGAGAAATGAAAAATGAAGGAAGGACATGGAAAAGGAGGGAGGGAAAGAAGAAGCAAATAAGGTAAGCAGTTAAAAAATATTTGAACATTTACTAAAGAGCTACTGGGGGTGAGGCATTGGGGAAGGAGGAGAGAGGGTAAAGCTCTTAAGATGCTAATTTTAGAAACATAATAGTATTGTTTTTACCCAACTGATTGTTTAGCATTGTATAATCACAATCTAAGAAGTTTATCTCAACCACAGTTCAATTTAAACATTCTAAAATCAAAGCTATAAAACTTGAAATCCAATAGTTTATGGATAAAAAACCACACCCACCCAGCCCCCACACACATTCCTGGGAAGCTGATTCACAGAGGTCAGAAATCACAGACTTAATGTTGTTCCCTAGGCTAACCTCTGATACCATGACTGGATGCACATTTCCTCTCAAAGTACATTAATCTCCACAGAGTATTAGCTAAATAATACATTTCAGTCCCCCTCCACCATTTTTGGGAAGAGGAAGCATATTGAAATAAAAAAAATGATATAAGATCAAAGACACAATGTCATAAACATGTACACTCTTGGCCTAACCCTGATATATTTTACTCCCCAAATGCAACTAAATTATAGGTCTACCTTATAAACACCAATATGAATTTTATCACTTTAATTGTCCAAATTAGAAGAGTTGAAACTTTCAGACGAATTCACTTAGTCTCATATAAAAGCTGGTTTTTAAATTAAATCAGACCTCAGAATACATTTCATTAGGGCAATTCTCCCTCTGAGACCAATCTCTAAAACCAGAAGGAAAGATGTCTTAAAATTGTCCCTGTATCTTCTCACTGTACCATAGCCACGTCTCCATAATTGCATGTATGGCTATGGAGCCTTTAGTTGATCCCAACCCTGAAGTCATCCTATTTCACTATTGTACTTCAGGTTTTAGAAACTAATAAATTTCTATATTGTGTGTGCCAGCTGGAAAGATATTTTCCATGATACATAGCCAAATGTATCCTGATTGATCCACAGATTTCCCCCCAAAGAATAATCATTTCATCCAAAAGCATGTGGTGCGGGCTAGACAGGAAGAGGTAAGCACTTGGAACTATAAACTGGCTGTAGGTAGAAAGAGTTGACTACACCCCATGAAGCGAAGTCCAACTCAGTAGGAAGAATACAGACAACAGATGGTAAGGCAAGTAAACATTTGGCCTCCTGACTATTCAACACAATGTAATGGAGGTGCCTCTACAGGCAGTACTCTGAAACTCAGCAGAGCAAATGATAAATCTGTCACGATGTTATGTCCCAGCTATGGAACCAGTGTTTAGGAAGCATTAACCAATTCTTAGAAGGAAGACATCTAAGAGCAAAACAGAAATCCAGCTTCAGACAGTCTCTGCTACTAGTCACATGTCAACAACAGGACTTGGACACTAGAAATAACAGGGAGAGGGAGAAAGAGAGAGACTTGGTATGAACAAAGAGGAAAATTATATTAAAATGTGGACAGATTTGGGGTAGGAGTTCATCTAGTAGGAAAACTGACTTGCTCTTGAGTTACCTGATTTAGCATTTTAAATCCTTCTTGACTAGAGGCAGGCTTCATCCTAAGGGCTAGAATAAGGCAGGGGAGTATATCGATGAGGTAAAGCGTCTTTTCCAGTAGAAAGATAAGAATTCAGAAACGGAGGAGCTGGTAGGTCCTAAGATGATGGCAGAGTCATCTGGAAAGCTCCTGATTCCTTCATAACCACTTGACCTTCACAAGTTGATACTTGGAACCCACCCCACTTCCTTGACTTTTCAAAGGCCCATGTAGTTAATACTAATAACATTTCAATTTAATCCCACAACTTATAGCTAGGAGTATTGGGCCTAAAGACACCTTAAAATTTAAAAGGTAAATTGAATCCTGAAAGAAGTGCACAAAAGAGAATGGGAGATAATATATAAATGAAAACAGAAATCATTTCTCCTGTTATTCCTACATTTGCTGAGCTCCTACAAAACACATTGTAGCAGAATCAATGTACATGAACTACAACTAAAACTGGTAATAGAAAAAAAAAAGCTTTTAAAAAGTATATTTGAACTAACTTCAGCCTAGGCCACCAAGCTTCAAAGGAGATAAGATACGTGTAGTTATTGTTTAAGATGATTATTCAAATGAATCTCTTTTGTATGAATTTTGCATTACTATCCAGGCCATTTGAAAATCAACTGTCTATCAGGGTGGTTTCTCTCAACCTTACCCTAGTTCTTAAGGTGGCAGCTTGATTCAAGAGAAAAATAGTTCACAGTTCATAGATTGCTAGTCTCTGGTCTTTGCTTGTCCCGTATACCTGGCATGGTCTCCTGGTGATGAATTCAGAGGCTGGTGAGAGACATGGGTGTTGTGTTAATACTGGCAGTCTGTTATCATAGCTTCTGGAATTACAGTTATTTTCCCTGCCCCACTGGCTCCATATCTATATTTGCAACTACTACACATTTCTGATTCTTGGACTCAAGCTCCATGTGTTGCCTCAGTTAAGACCCCTATATTGCGTCTTATTTGACTCCATATTCAGAGTCACCTCATCCCTCAAAATGGCAGCTTCACGAGAGGCATGAAATCTCTCATCTCAGCTACTTTTTGCTCCCTTGTGTGTAAGAACTTCTGTATCGATCACATATCAATGAAAGTCCACGGGGAAGTGGTGGTGTTATTTCTGGCTTTTCCACTTAAACATCAGCCTCCATCAATGCCACAATACACCTTGCACAGTTAAACAGGATGGGTTTCGACCATGATTTGGTCGTCAGAGCCAAAACAAACATTGCTCTTCCCTGTCCTTTGGGGGTCTCTACTCCATTAAGATTCCTCCTGAAACTACGGAAGGAGACCTTGCTTCATTCTGCTGAAAAATTTAGAGATGTAGGATATGAGAATTCCTCTATATCATATATTCAATTCTATCAACTCTATCGCTTAAATGCAAACTAAAATTCAAATTTCTAAGCTTACTGTTGATACATACACATTTGGTTTAAGGGAGGATGGCTAAGTTATCTTTATATGGACTGAAAAAAGCATCAAAAACTTACCTTCTTCTCCCTCTTCACATTTCTTCTTATTAATCTCAAACCTCTTCAAGGTAGTGAAATATAATTTGATACCCTTAGAGAAAAAAAAAGAGGGAGAAAGAGAGGTAAAGAGTTGATTTGTATATTTTAAAAAATATTATTTGTATTTGATTATTTAAGTGCATTTATGATATTTCTCAGTCTAATAAGTTCATTAAATTATAAACAACTTATTTCATCAAATTCACTAATTATTGAACATTTGACAAATATATAGTAAAGTTTTATGCTTTTATTTGGTCTATTGATCACTTTCTCATACATGAAATTCCTTTATCTACTCATTTCACTTTTTCTCCCTAGTCATGTCTTCTCTCGTTCTTCTGAGGATTTTTTCATTTTCAAACACCACACTTCAGATCCTGAGTTTCAAAATTGTGTAATCCTGTTAAGAGATACAGCTGAAAGTTCAAACTTAGTAAGTCAAGACCATAATAAACATATCAACAGCAATAGTCAAAATATTACTTCAATAATTTATTTTTATCATATTAATATCTTTACCGAGTTTTAAAAAATAGTATTGCAAGGTTTATATAGAAAAATATCCATCTTGTACATTACCACTCAACTCCCCCCTAAATCCTATTCCTTGGTGTCATTTTCCTCTTCTTTAGCTCTCCTTCTTGTTTGCTTCCATATTTCTATAAAATACGCTTATATAAAGCTATGTCTGGGATTTTCAAGTTTGTCATGTATTTTTCCAAATTGTTTATACTCCATATCCACCCACCATGTTAATAAAAGAAAATTAAAAGGCTCTACTGCTGGCACCATTGTTGCTTGGGTTTTCCATTACTTGCAGTCAAAAGCAATCTTAAGTTATGCATGATGACACACTATTTGAGAAATTCCATCTTCTGCTTCACCCAAGTAACTACCCCTATCCTTCAAAACTTAGGTCTGGAGTCCTCTTTTCCTGTGAAGTCTACTGCTGTTACCCCCTCCCCCAACACGGTTTGCACTCTGCTCTCCCATAACACCACGTGAATATCTTTATCTCTGCTTTCATTGTAGTATGTTAAAATTTTAGCCACCTGTCCGACTTTCCTCAGAGACTATAACTACTCAATAGTGTAGTCAAGTTTCATTTAACTTTTTATCATTATGGATAACAATGAAAGATTTTCAAACTCATTCAGGACACAGTCAATGTGGTAAGTTGAATTTTTCATAGTTTCTAGTTTCAGTGTCTATTAATCTTTCATGCCTCCAGCTACTTGATAGGTGCTTCAGACTTCTATCATAAATAGCAATTCACCACAGCAAGAGTCTCAAAGAAATTGGTAGGAGGGAAGGGCATTCTATTTAGGACTTATTATGATCTTGAAGGAGAAAGAAAGGTGCATGCAGCTTGGAACTTCCTCCCTCCAGATGATTCTAAATGCACCCCCCCCAACCTACCCCAGGTGATAGTCACTATTCTAAATATCTCAGCAAAAGATAATGAGGTGTTGAATCTCAAATTTATGTCTAACAGTTCTCTTAGCTGAACTCAAATCATACTGAGTGTCTCCAATTAGGCTCTCATGTACTTCAAACTTTAAATTTTCAAAACTACTTTTTATAACCTACTTTTCCTTGAAATACTATCTTTGTTAGAAAAACCATAATTTAAATAGTCACTCTGTTCAGAACCTTGACAGTTCTTCTTAGGCTTCTGTCTTCATGATCCACAATACGCAATCTGCGGTTAAATTCTGGCTCAATCCCATTTCCTCGGGTCCTCACCCATCTACTGACTCCTCCCCAGCCCCTCTCCTAATGCCTTGGCTGAGGCCATGCGAGCCTCATACCTGATTCTTAGCCTTCTGACTGCTTTAAGTTTTGTTCGATTATACAGTGCTGTCAGGGTGAGCTTTCTGCAATGAAAATCTGATCATACTACTTTCCTGCTTCAAAGCCTTTGAAAACACTTAGGATAATACATAATAAATCTTCATAGTTTCAACTCTGACTCACATGCCAAAGCATTTTCTCAAGTCAGGCTGATAGAGGTGATGCAATGCAAGACGTCAACTCATGAATAGTGTTTAAATTTGCCTAGACAAATGGTTTCTCTTTGTGAAAAAAAATCACCATCCCCCAAAGTGGCTCTGGTTCAGCAATGTGAATAATCTTGGATCCCAGTAAAGCTGGACTTCCACCATGGCGCTCCCTTCCTCACTGCCTCTTGGGATGCTAGCCCACTCTCATGCCAAGACAGTGCATGCTCATGAGCAAAAACACTGGGTGTTTACAACCCCGATTGGGCTTCTTGCTATTTGTTCACCTTTGAGAAAGGAACAGAGTCAATTCCAGCTTCTACTCCAGCAGTTTACGTCTCTCAGCTTTATTTCAAGGCACACCCCACGATGTTGAGGTGGGGCTCACTGCCCCTCCACTCCCTTCCCCACTCTCCACTATAGCAGAAAGCTGGAAAACTCAAGCTCATGACCTGAAAGGCCTGATGGACAGCCTTCCAATAGGACTAGAGTGGGGGAACGGATAACAGGAAAGAATGAATACCTGCTTGTCCCAAATTACATATGCATTTACTTAAAGTCATCACACCCCAGGATAGAAGGGTGAAGCTTTTCCTGAGTTTAGGAAATCTCTGCTGCCCATTTTCTACAAACAGCCTCAAATGACACAGGCTGTCAATTCACACTTATAGGAGTTTTCCACTCATGCAGCCACAATCCCATAGTTTCACTTCTGTGATCGGCAGCTACACCCAGCGAACAGGATACGAGGTGTTCACAGACTCCTTGGAGTTACCAAATGAACTAGAAATCATCTCAAATAGATTTTTTTTCCAAAACAGATTATTTTGAAATGAGCTGTGACACTCTGGGTCTTCATTTTTGACACAATGAAACATATATTCATTTAATTCTACTGGTCCTAAGTTAATGCTCTTACCTTTTCTCTTCTTTCACCTTAGCTACATTATTCTCATCCACCCATCTTCTACACATTTCTCCTCTTTATTTTCTTTCCATAATGATTCATTTGTTCAGCAGTTTGGCTTTTCTTTTCACGATAATTGAGCTTTGGGCAAAAATTCAACATCGCTCTTAACCCTTGAAAAAGGTTTCCTTTTGTATCATTTTCTATTCAGATTTAATGATAGCAAGTATTTTATTTAGAACAATATCAACCATTATAAATTTTACCCCCACCCCCCAAAAAAACTTTCCAAAGATTGTAAGTAAATCCTATAAAAGATTTATTTGGCCCACTCTCAATTTAATTTCCGTTTTCATAATAATTTGCTACACATTAGGGGCGCCTGGGTGGCTCAGTCGTTAAGCGGCTGCCTTCTGCTCAGGGCATGATCCCGGAGTCTTGGGATCGAGCCCCACATCAGGCTTCTCTCCTGGGAGCCTGCTTCCTCCTCTCCCACTCTCCCCTGCCTGTATTCCCTCTCTCACTGGCTGTCTCTCTCTCTCTATCAAAGAAATAAATAAAATCTTAAAAAAAAATAATTTGCTACACATTATAAATATTTCATCTTATCCTTAGATAGCAGCTGGTTTTCTTAATTTAGGGAAAGTCTTAAAATATCTAAAGTGAAGAAGCAGGATATCTCAGAGTGTAATCCTTACCTCTAAATTCTTAGGAATATTTCACTGTTTGCTATTTGTCAAAATTCAGGGAAAAACTCAGATTTTGAATGAAAAAACTATTTTAACTCAGTTGAATTCATTTCCTACAAAGGAATACAGGTGACCCTTGAACATGTATAGGTCCACTTATATGTGGATTTTTTTTTTCAATAAACACAGTACTATAAATATATTTGACTTATTATTTCCTTTTTTAAATTAAATTTTTATATTAACTCCAGTACAGTTAACATACAGTATTATATTGTTTTCTGGTGTACAATTATTTTCCAGTGATTCAACTCTTAAGATTTTCTTAATAGCAGCTTCTTTTCTCTAGTTTTCTTTATTGTAATATACAATAAATAATATATATAACATACAAAATATGTGCTAATCAACTGTTTATGTAATCAGTAAGTCTTCTGGTAAACAATAGGCCATTTGTAGTTAAATTTGGGGAGAGACAAAAATTATATGTAGATTTTCAACTGTATGGGGGGTTAACTTCCCTAACCTCCATGTTGTTCAGAGTTCAAGTGTATAGCAGTGTGTTTAACTTGGAATTCTTGAATTGACTTCCAGATGTCAATGAATCCTCTAAACCTATATGCAAAAATGTGTGAATATCCATATACAATTGTTTTTCTTAGGATGATAGGTGATAAATTTCAAAGGATTCTCAAATGTGCTTTTTTTAAAAAGTGTATTACCACTGAAATCTGTAATACAAGATGCACAGTTGAGAAGAATAGTTAGCATTATGTTAGATAAGTATAAATTCCTTTTAAACTTGGGCTTAGAGTGTCTTTGACAATATTAACATGTATCTTTACAAAAACCTTTCTTTAAGATAGTACTGAAAAATGACATCAAATTTCCATATCAAAGTGTAAATGGATTTGGACAGATTTCATTGTTTAAACTCACTTATACTGAGAAAACAGTTATAAAAATCATGTCTTCAAAAACGTTGTAAAGCTCATTGTCGAAAATTCACACTAATGACCCAGTAAGAGTCTGATGGTTTTCATTGTGAATTACTCATTTTTTTTTCATGTTCAGGCTTTTTAAAATGATATATATTCTAAGTGGCATATATTAATCTATACACTGACAAATTTTGACAACGTTATTTTCCATTCTAATCTACATACCCCAAATTTGTCAGGACAGACTATTTTTCTCAGTAGACATCAGCCTAAAAGTTTAAGTGACTTCTCTTCATAATCCCTAAGTAAGTAAACTATGGAGCTCAGTCTCATACCAAGGTATTCTATAATCAAGTCTAGTCTATTTTGTCTATAACCACTTTGTTGTTTTGAGAAGACAGAGGCAAAGAATCAGATTTTATTATTGCCTCTAGGAGACACGCACAATTCCTAATATTTGGTAAGAAGACTACTCAAAATGTGGTATCATAATGCAATGAAATTATATCATAAGTTAATTTTCCAAGTAATTATTTCACTTATTTAAGTATCAATATATGTACACATATAAAGTATATGTATATGTACACATACACACACATACATATATATACAGTTTTGATAAGGGATTTAAAAAATACCTATCCTTACATCCTTTAATAGAATTATTTAGTACACTGTCCTTGTGATGAACAGGAGCGCTGATGATCATTTTCTGTGCCAAGCTGCAGTTAAGTGATGTGCCATGAAACTATGAGTGAGATGCTCTTCGCTCCCCACAGCAAATGTCCATCCATAGACTGAATTACAATTGTTGGCTTGATCTCTTCCCTTGGCCTTCTCAACACTCAGTGTTTAATCTTCATGCTTTGCTTCACCCTCCCACCCTTCGTTTCCCGGATTTGCCTGCCTCACTCTCCCCATGGTTTTCTAATAGCCTGTTAGTAGTCAACTAGGAAGAACCCAGATAACCAAACTTCTTCTTTCAGCGAACTTGATTTCATGTGTTGAGACCCTTTTTTCCTGGAGGAAAAAAGGTCATGAGCTGTCACAAGACATGGGTTTATACAATTCTTATTCAGGGCTGATTGCATTTATGAGGGGTATCATTATGCTGTATCACACATAGTTTGGGAAATAGAACCAGTAGGAAAAAATGACCGAGGACAGGACCGATTACCTTTACCATGCTAAACAGAATTGATTTTTCTCTATCTTCCTTTTTGTAGAACTCATGCCTTCTTCTGATTGGAGTAACAATGAATAAAATACACATATTACCACCTCCCTTTGATCAAATTGTCAACATGTTGCTGACCGGAAGACATGCAAGGGCATTCCATTCCAGCTTACCTTCTATTAGTAATTCTCCAAGAAGGGCGTTCATAATATCCAGGGTCTCTCTCTTGGTCTGCAAAGTGATTCCTGTAGTATATTGTTCATTTTATGATCGAGTACATTTTATTTTAGACATAAATAAACATTGAAATTATGACAATTTGTCATTGTGCTCTTCCCATGTTATATATACATGCCAGTTGGATGGTAAGCAATAATACATATTTACTGTCTTAAAAATAAAATCTACATGAGAAATAGCACACTTTTCATTTTTAATTTTTTTTACCCTTCCAAAAATATTGTAATTATCCAAAGCATGCAAATGATTTTTCTCCTATCAAAATGTTTGACAAATATGTTATTTCAACAATATGTTATTGCTCAATATATGTCAAAGGAAGCCCTCAATTAACTTATCACCATTCACTTTAAGGGGCATTAAAGGTACTAAAACAGGAGGCTGTACTGCCTGGGCATAGCTGAAGCTGAATTGCAGATTGGACGGAGCTAAAAATCTCGAAAGAGATAAACATATTTGTTATGCAATTATTTGTTTCTGTTGCATCCAGATCTGAAGTTCCTCAGATTTGCAGCTCTTCTACAGCAATGATGAATGTGAATACAGACACGTGCCAGTAGTGCCACATTTGTAAGCCCTCTTGAGATAAGGTCCTGAAGTCGTTATTCCAAACATGATAGTCGTCAGCCAGCCCCTTCCTGCCTCCTGAGTGATCTCAACGGCTAGGCTGAGAGCTCAGGCCTTAGAGGCTGTAGCAAAGCAGCAGCCCAGAAGTGCAGAACCCCCGGGGAGGGAGGAGGCCACTGAGGGAAACATTCGCCCTAGGGCATGCATGGCCGATTCAGGGGAGAATGTCACAATTTTCCTTTGGTTTTAAGACACATTCCCCTGCTGAGCCATGTAATAGCCTGAGGCAAAAGGAAAGATCAATAATACTGATCGCTTCTTTATTTAAAAGTTTGATAGTTCATCCCTTTTTACATTTTGCAGTAATTTATATATTTCAAAAATATTGCTTCTCTTACTGCTCCAGTTTTTTTGGTGCCCCTGAAGTTTTGCATCCGAGACAAGTACCCCACAACATCTGTTAACTGAATACTCATGCAGCATCTCTCGGGCGAAGCCTAGGAATCCATATGTTTGCAACATTATGTTAGATTGTGGTCAATGGACTCCTGCATCAGAACTTACGTAACAGCCAGCACCGCATCTGCCTCCCCTCAGACCCGTCCTCATGTTAATAAGAGGGCTCCTTCTTCAGAGTCACCAAGTCTCCTTTTGTACATCTTTCGAAGCTTAAACTAATAAGAAACATTGAGTAGATTTGTATTAAATATATGTTGATGTTATTATTTGTGGCTTTTCGCCTGTTCAGGTAGAAACTAGACAAGTGGTATTCAACACATGGTCCCAAAGAAGTCACCGAATCTTTGGGGGGTGTGTGTGTGTGTTTTCAATCTCTTTGCTAAGACTTTCAAACTACCATTGCTTTCAGTTTGAAATACCTATAAATGTGAAGAAGGCACGGGTGAAATGGAAAGAAATGTTACACTTTGCTATTAGCATAATGTAGGCATCAGTTATATACAGTCAAAACATGGTGTCTGAAAACACTTTACTGGATAGTTTGTTTTTTCATTTAAAAATATTTATTAAAGGGGCGCCTGGGTGGCACAGTGGTTAAGCGACTGCCTTCGGCTCAGGGCGTGATCCCAGAGTCCTGGGATCGAGCCCCACATCAGGCTCCTCCACTATGAGCCTGCTTCTTCCTCTCCCACTCCCCCTGCTGTGTTCCCTCTCTCGCTGGCTGTCTCAATCTCTGTCAAATAAATAAATAAAAATCTTTAAAAAAAATATTTATTAAATATTTATTGAACACCCATTCTTGGGTGAGATTACAAATGAAGACAAAATCTATGAGGAAATAAACAATTTAAGCTGAGTTCTGGTATGTACTGCCTGAAAAATAAACCCAGAGGAACCATAAAATATTTATTAGTTCAAAACCAAGTTAGTCTAAAATGTCTAAGGCTTCATGGGATTTCATTAATGCATGGAAAATTTGGCTGCAAATCCGTTATTTCCAATTTATAACTACAGGTAACATGACGAGTGACAAAACTTACAAAACCAGTGCAAAACCGAACAAGTTTCATATCGTGAACTTTAAAAGTCATTTAGATTTTTGCCCAGCACAGCGGATTGGAACAAATCATAAAGAAGATTCTTAGTTAAAAGGAGGTAAGCTTAACAAAACATGAAATACGGAGGCAGAGAATTAAACATCAGCATTTTATCTCTTCCACATTTTTACATTAAAAATGGAATATCAAGACTCAAGTGTCGGTTGAACCTGGAATTCTCGTGTTTCCATTGTCCTGGAAGAGCACTATTTCTGAAGATTTTGGGAAACCTTACAGTCACCCAAATCGCTGGACAATTTTTAGAAAGTTATGAGCTGAAGGAATATTATGACAGCAGCGATTTATTCATTAACAAAACCCTGAGTATTAAGTCACCTGAGCCTCTGCCTCGTCCCTCCCTCTCATCCACCCAGGAAAACAGTGCATGAAAAAGGCACAGGCAGGAGAAGGGGACTGAAAATGCAAATCTGGGTGGATTCATTTCACCCAGAGCAGATATTTGTTCAGTCCCTCCTGTGTTCTGAGAACTGTGCTGACAATCCAATCATATCCACAGGCAGATCCTCAACACTGAACTCTCCAAAATGTCAAGGCCCTTCTTTTATGAACCTGGCCCCGTCAACTTCAGAATAACTAACTATTGGGGGTCAGCTTGGTTGGATTCAGGTCAGAGAGCAAAGGGCATCTTTTCTTCTCCATAATTAAAAGTATACACTAGTCAGTGTCAAAGCAAGATTAAAACTTATGAAATCAGCAGAACCAAACTCTCTACATCATTAATTTGTGCCAGAATGACTTACTAATACTAGTGCATTAATTTTTATAGTATCTGTTACAGATTTGTAACACATTCCCTTCTCAGAAATACAAAGTCTAAAAAAAAAAAAAAAAAGGAAAAAAAGAAAGATATACGAAGTCTTCTCCTGTTCCCCTTCTTCAAGATCAGACATGTTGTTTTTCCTTTACCCCAGTTGCTGCCTATCCTCATTCTACACACTGTAATAGGAAGGCCATATCTACTCCAGATTTCTCTATAATCACAGGCTGATCATTCTCCCTCAAAAATATCTCCAGCAAAAAATTTACTCTTAAATTCTAGGATTTTATTTATGTTAATGTCTAATCTTGACCTGAAAATCAGAGCCATCCCTCAAATCTAAAATCGAATTATTTTTTTCTTCAGCTAAATTCTTTATGTTTCTTACTGGTCAGTGACATACATGTCCACCCAGTGTCCCAAACTGTCAGGCACTCTTTGGTCTCCCGAAAACCATAAGACAGAAACAGTGTTGACACCCACAAAATGGGTTAAGAACCATGTATAGATAAACACATTGATGTCATTGCTTACTCAATTTCATCTCTTGACTTCAGAGTAATTACTTACCATACAGCTTAACTAGAAAAACAATTTTAAAAACTTAATTACATGAATATTTATGTATGATTTGTAATTTTGTTGACTCTTTAATACTATGTTTATTGATTTTTTTTCTATAAATGTACCAAAAATACAAATGGGCCTTAGAAATGATTAACCATTTTTATGTAAAGAATAATACTTTCACTAATACTGTCATTTATATTTTCCATTTTCTGGGCAGCCTGCATTCTCAAGATCCTTGCCAAGTAACTGATTACATTTTTTATTGCTTTTAGCTAATTTAGACTTCTATTAGGAGGTCTATTTGAGACTAGTTAATTCATCAGCATGGGCCTAATAGAGTTTAGCTGTTTTGTCAATTCTGCAACTTGCCATGTAGTTTCCTATCTTTATTTAACTAATTCCCTGTAATTGTTTTGTTCCACTTCTAATAACATCAGATGGGAAACTGTACAAAGTGTGTGTCTAGAATGGGGAGTTAATGTATTGTCTTTAGCATCTGATTCTAGCTAATGATTAACTGGCAACACAATTTCTTAAGCACCTTAGTAATACCCTCTGGGCAAAACAATGTTTTATTTCAGTGAGGAAGATTGAAGGAACCCCCTCTCTTCTCATCTTGGATTCCCTGCTACCAAAAGAGATTAACTAACTACAAAATAAAACTTCACCAGTAGAGCCTAAAGAGCCTTAGCTTTCCCATCCAAGAGAAATGTGCATAAATACTAGACACAGGTGTCTTAACAAAATACATTTTCCCCTGCAAGGATAGATTTTTATCTGAAAGCTGTCTTCTCCTCCTAAAAAGAGAGTGGCTTTTAGAGATAAATTCTCCTCTTCTATACTTTACCAACTTCACCATCATAACACAGAGGTAATAGATGAAATAAAATGAAAATATGGAAAGCAGAGCAGGGAACTCCAAGGAGACACTGTGTATTGGACAAAAGCAAATCTCCTCAGAAACACTGTTGATAAAGACTTTGTACTTTGAGGAATACTTGAAGCAAATTTATTGAGGAAGACACTGCTATCAGAAATAAGAGCTAAAAGGGGCGCCTGGGTGGCACAGCGGTTAAGCGTCTGCCTTCGACTCAGGATGTGATCCCGGCGTTACGGGATCGAGCCCCACGTCAGGCTCCTCCACTATGAGCCTGCTTCTTCCTCTCCCACTCCCCCTGCTTGTGTTCCCTCTCTCGCTGGCTGTCTGTATCTCTGTCAAAAAAATAAATAAAATCTTTAAAAAAAAATAAGAGCTAAAATAAGGAAGCCATCATTTAAATGCATGGTGTTGAGTGTGAGCAGAAAAGGGAAGGAAATACATAAACAAATGAATGCTGTAAAATCAGTACTGCTAAAGAAGATTTAAACAGACACTAATCAACGTAGAATTTTCCTTAGATACATGTGGCTAAAAGTTTCATTTTTCTTACTGAAGATGAATTGGGAGAATTACAGAATGGGGAAGAACTACAGTGTAGTTCATTCTTTCTCAAATATTTTTATGTTCTCCTTATAAATTCAACGTTCTAGTACCCCAAAGTGGGAACACCAGGTAAATGACACTTGTTGAATGCTGGCTCCCCTAAAATATCACTCAAACAACCTGTTAGTCAGACAAAGCTAGTGCATTAACAGTAAGAGTGGGTACTACTATACCAAAATCTTAGCTTTCAGAAAGAGAAAGGTGAAGCCAGGATGTTCATAAGGTTTTAGAATCTGGTTTAAGGCAGGTCTTTCAAGATGTGTGGTAGGAAGAGAGTGAGGTGGGGGTGCGCTTTATTAGAATGGGGTAAGTGTCATAATATCCTAGCTTAGTATTGGTGGACATGGCAAGGCTTGGTTTAAAAGTTTGGAGAATAAGCAATCTGTTGATGTTATGTTTAAAGAGTTCAGCAGTTTGATGTTCGTCTAAGTGCTTTTCTTCATAGAAATGGAGTTACTCGCAACCTCCATCTTCCTGAAATGGAGCTTCCTAGAATAATAAAATCATGTTGATGAAATCAGTGAAATGGTAAAAAAAAAAAAAAAAGACTGATTTAATATAGAAAGTAATCTATTTAGATGCAGTTGGTTTTGGCTTTAAACCTACATAAAAGAGCTGTAGTTTATAGTTCAACATCTGGCCTACATTCAGGGTGCTGAGTTAGAGCCTGTCTGTCTGACTGTCTCTCTATCTCATATCCAGAGACTCAAAGGAGACTGCAAGAAAGACAGGCACTTGAGAGAGGTTGTAACACTGATTTTGCACGTAACACATGTAATGGAGTTATGAAAATTCTGGCAAGGTAGCAGTATAAACAAAAGTGCAGATTTCAAAAATATTGGGATATGATAAAGGAACAGAGAGTAGTCTATTCCCTAAATGATTGCAATTAACAATGGTAGAGCTCTTTTTCATTTCACAGGAGCAAACTACATGTAGTAGGAAATATCAAGTGTAATAAGAAATATAACTTAAATGCTGGATCTACAGGTTTCTGCATAATACACTATTTCACCTACATAAGAAAGCTGGTTAATGATCTTTTGTGAAGTTTCTTTCTCTTATAATATGGAATTTGGCCTTCCTTTTCTCTTCTTCTAAAAACACAACCAACTGAGATGCAAGGAAACATTCTGTCTGCTATTTCATGGTGGCTGTCTCACTCACCTCATAAAAGTTCAAAAAAAATATCTTTATCTCACTTTCCATTAAATACCTAATTTCCCCATAGAAATTTTAAATTGACTTCTTTCAGTATATAATACGTCCCATTCTCTGAGTATCCAATTATGTGATCAAGTGGGGGAGCTGCTGATAAACATGGAAGGTAAAGAGTGTGTTGGAGTATGTGGATCACGGTATATGGTACTCGGTAGACTTTCAAATTGTTTTTCCAAAAACTCTGGTTTCATAGTTTCATACCAGTAAGAATAGAGGTCTAAAGAACCATTGTTTCTGCAAAATGGAAACATTTTCTCTCCCATCTTTATTCACAAGATTCTATCATCTCTGTTTCCTTCTCTGATCTCAAATTGAGAACTTTGAGAACTCTGAGGGAAAATTTTGGATTGCCTTATGTGGGTATTCTTGTACAATTCGCTTAGAATGGAAGTGATGGATGACAACACGAGCCCATCAGCAAACTTGGAAACCAGAGTAGACCCAAAGGGATATGAAGTACACTTTTCAGAAGCCGCAGCACTGGTGTGAATTATAAATCAAAGTTTATTTCAAACTTGTTGCAAACAAGAATGGAACCTTATAATATGTGTTATAAATTCATGAAAATAAGCACCAAACTATTGGCTGTCTCTGAAAAAGCAGTGAACTATAAAGAGGGTCCGAACAAGAAAAGATAAAGTTCAGTTACTCACTTCTCCATCTAAAATGTGATTTATAAGTATTAAATATGAAAATGAAGAATAAAAATCTCCAAGATATGAAAAATTTTAAAGAAATTAGTTCTACTTTTTCATGTTGAAACCATAATGCAGTAAACATAAAATTAAAGCAGTAAGTTAACACTTTGAAGAAAATGTGTTAACAGATAATCCATTACCAGGAGATATGAAGTAACATAATAAAATTGAAAGAGGGAATGATAAAGTGGAAAACAAGGAAAGTGGCTGTTAAAGAAAATGCAAAGTCAGAATCAGAATTTAGTGTGCAACAGGAAAAAAGAAAACCAGGAAAACATTAATAGCAAAAGAGCAATATTATGCTGCAAGCCAGAACAACTCAAGTCTAATAAAATAATGTTAAAAAGGGTCAAAAAGAAGAAAACGTATTAAAAGTGAAGAATATTTAAAATACAAAGTAAAATATTGCATATTAAATATGGCAGTTGGAAAAAAATAAAAGCACAGTCCCCTAGTGCATATTGTCAAAGCCTTACATAGCCTCCATCAGATCACAAATTTTGTTTTTGTTCCATTCCCTGTAGTTTCCGCAGCACCTAGAATAGTTCCTAGCACCCTACAGACAAAAAAATAAATACTTATATTTAAAAAATGCAGTCAGTAGAAAGGATTGGGTCACAACACAACTGAGCACATGCATCTATTTTTTTGTCTTCTGCCTAAACTCAGTTGAAATGACAGGAAACAAAATTAATGTATAATAATGCTGGATAGCAAATATAGTGCCAAAAATTTCTAAGAAAAATACGGAGCAATTCTTAGAGAAAGCAGACAGGATAGAACTGAGAAACAGGCAAGACCCAGAGAGCTCTCACCCAGCCATAGTATTATAGAAGGATACCTCGGTGTGCTCCAACATCACAATCAGAGGAGTCCTTCAGGATACCAGTCATTCAGAATTAATTGAGAAAATAAGGAAGCTGGAAAAGAATATCTCTCTTCTCTTCCTGTTCTACTAAACTGAGTACAGCCATCAAGCTGGCCCACAAGCCAGTATTGGCACTGGAGCCTAAAACACAGGGCTGTGTAGTAGGACATCAAAGGAGAAAGAACCTTCTTCCAGAAGGATACCTCTTAAAAGACAACTACAGGTTCACCATTTTTGACAGCATATTTCACTCCTCTCCCCTCATCACCAATCTTATGTATTAAGAACTTACAAATATAAATAGGTTAATGGGCTTGTCAAATAATAATTAATAAGAAACATGAAACACTTTAGATAAAGTGAAGTGAAAAAAAGGAGGGGGTGCCTGTGTGGCTCAGTCAGTTATGTGACTAACTCTTGGTTTCGGCTCAGATCATGATCTCAAGGTCATGAGATGGAGCCCTGAGTTGGGCTCTGTGCTCAGCACAGGAGTCTGCTTGAGACTCTTACTCCCTCTCCCTTTGCCCCTCTCCCCTGCTCTCTCTCTCTCTCAAATAAATATATAAATCTTAAAAAAAAATATGAAAGATGAGAGACAAGAAGGATACCACCAGAATCTCAAACAGCTATCTAAGTGAAGTCAAAGATGGAAGCAATAGAAAGAGAAGGTGCTTGGGTGCTACAATTAAAAAACATAAGGGGAGGGGGAGGGGGTGAGCTCCAGATGGAAGATGTATGAGTATTTTCATTGAATGGGTACCAAAACCGTAAAGAAAATGAACCAAACCTAAACATACCATAGTGAATATTTTGTATGACAGAGATAAATAAGGATCAGATATGGAGGCATGATCTTCTCATTCAGCATCAATTAACTAGAGAAAGAGAAGGAATATCTTTAAAACTGTAAAGGAACATGAACATAGAATTCTATAACCATCCAAATTACCATTTTTGGTAGAGAACAGAAGGAATTTTCAAATATGTAGAAATTCAGAGTGACTCCCATCCGTAAACTCTCTATGAAAGAAAACTTAAAAATACATTCCACCTCTATCAAAACTGATTTCAAGAAAGAGGAAGACATGGTTTTAAAAAATCAATGCACCAAGAAGTTGTTAAAATGTATGCTAAGTAAATACAAGTGAAATAAAACAGGAATAACTCATAATATTCAAAATCTGTTCAGTTTTAAGGGGAGAGGGATAGGGAAGGAAGAGAAATGGAAATGTGGGGCTTTTTTATTGTAGAAATTCTATCTAGATATTGATAGCAAAATAAATATAAATTTTTTTAAGTAGACACTAAAGGAATATGTGATATATATTTCCTTCTTATAACACTTAAATAAAAAAATTAAAATACAGGAAAAATCAGGAAAGGAAATTCAGTGCAGAAACATGATTCATAAGAAAGTAAATTGGTATGGCTTATTCCAATGTAACAGTGATTACAATAAATTTAAAATATCTACATCTCTACACTTCAAGGTAGTAAATCTTGTTTAAAAGAGAGTTCAGATTCAATTAAATGAAAATATACCAAAAGTTGGCAAATAGAGAAATGAAGGGAAAAAAAGAGAAGTATCTAGCAAATCCTAGCAAAGTCAACCAGGTATGTAAATATTTTTTAAATCCTAAATCAGGGGTTCCTGGGTGGCTTAGTCCTTTAAGCATCTGCCTTCGGCTCAGGTCATGATCCCAGAGTTCTGGGATTGAGTCCTGCATCGGGCTCCCTGCTCCCTCTCTCTCTGCCTGCTGCTCCCCCTGCTTGTGCTCTCTCTCTATCAAATAAATAAATAAAATATTTTTAAAAATCCTAAATCAAATTCAATGAAAAAGTGGTAAGTCAGGGTAAAATGAAGTTATTTTTAAAATTAAGTTAGAAATGTCCCAATGACTAAAAGATTCATAAATGGTATGTCAAAATTCAGCAACTCAAATATACAGCAGGGTTTTGTGTGTGTCTGTGTGTGTGTGTGTGTGTGTTTTTACTAAGTAGATAATGCAATTGATGCAGGAAGTGATAAATGAGTGAGAATGATAGGCAGCACAATCATTTTAAAACATCATGCAAGTAATACAAAAATGATTCACTGATCCATGTCTGGCAATTGACAATCAGGGCATAAATAATACTCAAATCATGCAGACTTCAAAATATGTGAAGCAGAAATTGATAGAAACTCCAGGAGACTTGAAAATACCACAATTGTAGTGTGAGGTGAGTTTGATATTTGGGTAGCCATGAGAAGGAATCATATCAAGAAAGAAGTGGTCAGTTAATGTCAAATGCTACTAATAGGTCAAGTAAGGTTAGAATTGGGACTTCACCACCGGAATTAGTAACGCTAAGGTCATTAGTAACATCGACAAGAGCCATTTTGGGTAAGGATGGAGATAAAAGCCATCATTGGAGTAAGCACAAAAGAAATGAAAAGAGAAGTAAGGACTGCTAGTACAGAAAACTTTTTCAAGGAGGTTTGTAAATGGAAGCAAAGCAAAGGGGTATATTATCAGAGGAAGATTAATATTAAGAGATGGGGGCAGAGGGGCAAGGATGGGGGACAGGGAGTGATAATAGGTTTGGGGTAAATATATGCAGTATCTTTTACTTTGTTTCAATAATTTGCAATAAGAATGCATTCAGGCATTACTTTTATAATTATAAAAAAATCATTAAGACATTAAGAATGTTTTATTTCTGATTTTGCTTTTTTTAAAAAAACAGTTGGAGAAATAGCTTGTTTATATGCTGACAATAATAATGAAGTAGATGGGGGAAATTGGACAATATATAAGGCACAGAAGAAAATGGCTAGAGCGATGCTTTTAAGTAAGTGAGACAGGAAAGTATGTGGTACATCTGAGTGGGAGTTAGAAACTCAGAGTTCAGTCCCTGGAATAGGAGGGAAGTCAAGGTACATTGTCAATGCAGATAGGCGGTTCTGCAGTGGTGGGGATACAGTGAAGTTCTAGTGGCTTCATTTTAGCTCACTGAAATAGAAGATCATCAGCTGCATGGGAAAGAGATATTGGAGATTTGAAGAGAGAGGAATAAATATAAAGTAATCATCTTGATGCTTATGAGTATTCTAGAGAAGTAGAAATTATCCTTGCTAGTCAGTGTCATGGGCTCATTAGAAGTTAGTAATTATGGGTTCTAAGGGAAGCCAACAAATTTGTGGTGGGTTTCCTGCAGCCACATAACTGCACAAGGATGGAAGTGAACAGGAGGAGAGTTGTGTTGAACCTAGGTTGATTTAGGCAAAGGAGTGTGACGTGGTGAGAGCTGCACGGGGGAATTGTGCTGTATGCAGGAAAATGGTCATGGTTACTGATGGTGCAGTGAAAACTGGGGAGGAAAGAAATGAGCACAACTCTGTGAAAATACTTAAGACCATTGAATTTTACACTTCAATTGATTAATTGCATGGTATGTAAGTTATATCTCAATAAGTTGCTACCAAAAGAAAAAGAGGAAGTGGAGAGGAGAGGGAGGAAGAGGAAAGAAGTTGAAGAAATGGGATGATGGTGAAACAGAATAGGGAAGCAAAAAAAGGAAGTATGCCTCCAAACCCAACAACCATTAAAATTCAATTTGAGCAAAACATTTCTTCAAACATGTCCTGATTTTTATCCTGATATTTGTCCTTATGTGGATGACTCCCAAATGAGGAAGGTTATAAATTTTTTATTCATATTTTTAGAGTCTTTGTATAATGGCTATTTCTACATTTGGGGTTATGATAGATATTTTTATCACAATAAGACTGCACCAATAAAAATATTTAAGATGCTAAAAAGACTGAGAAAAGGATTTGGAGGCTGGTTGAAATATCATTAATAGTTGGGTAGGTTGCAAGGAGGAGTGGAAGAAAAAACAGTTTGTGTATCCATCATGTTTAATTTGTGTGGAAACACTCTTTGCCCTGGTTCCATGTTTCCCCATGTGGGGACTTCTAGAGTAATGCTGGATGCTTCTTGCCCCATCCCTGCACTTGTACCTTCCTGGGGTAAGAGTAATTTATCTGACCACTGAATTTGGAAAACTAGGCTTGTGGGGTCAGCCTTTCCCTCCACTTCCTTCTGGAGGGGAAGCTGCCTACCCTAAGAAGCAAACACTCTCCATGCTCTAATTTTTATAGGATTGCTTCCTGCAGAGCAAGATGCCTGAAGTATTTCAGTAGTCTCCATTGTGGGCAACACAACCCGAGTTTACACAGCTCATAGATCAAAAAACTGGAATTTGAACCCAGCAGTGTGACTTGAAAGCTTGCATTTTAAGCATTAGACTACTCAGCATCTGTGAGTCTGTGTAAAGAAATTGGAATCAATACCCCACATGGTAAAGTAAAGGAGGAAGAAACCTCACACCCTTGCTTGAAAGGGTAGAGAGTGTGAGTTAACTGGGGTGTAATTAGTTGCATTTGTTTCAGTTTGAGTTCTAATGTGGACGTAACCAGGATATAACACTTCCTGCTGCACGGGGAGACGTGTCTGTTCCAGTAAACTTAGTATCTCAGGTTGCAGGAAAAGAAATTGAACGCATGTTGCAGGTCCGTATAAGGGAACGGATCAAGAGAGATCAAGGATCAGAATGTTACAGGAAAAGAGTTTGGAGGTAGACAATCAATGAAACTTTATTGAATACTCCAAGGTATTTCATCCATACAGAGTCATAAGTGTACTAGGAGTCAATATGAAGGGTTTCAAGGGAAAGGAGGCAAACCATTTGAGAATAGAGCCACGAAAAGTAAAAACAGAAAAAAAAAAGGAAAAGGAAAACTTGTATTCAGAATGAAACATTGGATAACTGCAGGATATAGATTTTATTGTGAGACCCAAAGGAACATAGCTTTTAAAATTTAATCAGAGAACAGGCAATCAATGACCCTGTTTTAACCCATCCCAGTTAAACAGCATACTGAAACCAATTCAACTACATTCAGAGAAGGGAAAAGCAACGAGAGCTGATGTATCAGAAGTTTAAAAAAAAAAAAAAGATTTTATTTGTAAAAAGTACAGGTTTTTTTGTTTGTTCTGATGAATTTATTTCACCAATATCTCAAATGAAATAAAATATCTTATTTTGTTCTATGAGCAAAAATAAGTTTACTATAATACATGCAGGGTTAAAAAAAACTTTAGAAAGAAAATTAGGTTGATTTTTTTTTTTAAGGGACTCTAACATACAATGAATCTAACATACAAAGAATCTAAATGCAATATATATATATATATTTGGTTGCAAACTATGCTTCCCCACCAGGAGGGTACAGTTCAAATTAGCAAATCCATTCACATGGGTCAAAAAGGAAAAGAAATAGCTACACCAGCAATAAAAGCAAACATCTGTCATTTTATGTTTACAGGGCTTTAACACCATAATGAAGCTTAGATCACACTCCCCCGAAATATATGATTATGCCGCCAAAGCCCAGTGGCAAGGAAATAACCAAACAATATGCCTAATTTGTTTCCTTGAACAACTGATCTTGTGGAACGTTCTAGAATTGAAAATAATCTCTGCTACTTGCCTTCCTGAAAATATCTACAGATTAAATATTTCTTGTGAGCTTTTAATGAAAGACTGATTTTAATTATATTCATTTACTATGCAAATTAGGCTTGAATCAGCTTGTTCATTAATATCATATCTGGGTTACAAAATAAATACACCACCTAAATTTTATTAAACATGCTCAGAGTTCTGAGATATTAGGGAATGTAAATTTTTAATTATGATACAAATTAACAGATTGTCTTATTACTTGATATAATGTTTGTTGTTAGCTGATGTAAATACTTGCAAATACCGTGCATAGGCAGGATTTCATTCTTTTGTTGACATTAACAAGAAAAATCTCTTTATAAAGTTCATTTCCATTTACAATTGTAGCTTAGTCCTGAGCGTTTTTTTCCTCATTACATGTGAATCATTAATCATACAAAATGAATGCAGCATCGCTTTTTGTTCTCTGGAATGATGTGCTTTGTGATGAATACTTATTATCATAAATCTTTCTAAAAGAGGTCCTAATAGCATCCAATAACTTGTAACATCAGTGAGTAAAATTTAAAGTGTACTCTTTTCCACCAGCTTTTATATTTGAAGCCAACACCATCAATTTTCACAAGGACAATTTAAAACACAAGCATGTAAAAACAAATATCCATGCCATCAGTAATGCAGAACACATTTCCTACTGTTTTTCTCCTGAACAGGATTCCACAATGCCCTTTGTTTCTTGTTTTTACCACACACCCCCCCCGTCTAATTCCATCAGAGCGTGCTTCTTGATAATTAGTTTCTTATGCATTAGTAAAGCAAATTTTCAGTAATTTTTTGGTTTAGATCCAGAGTATGTACAAAAATTAAATAAAAGAAAAAATTAATTGTGAAAACTAAGATCCCTTTACTATTTATTGTATGGCAATTTTAATAGGGATTTTTAATGTCTTTACTTTTGGTATTTCGTTTGTTTATTTTTAATTATTTATTTGTCAGAGAGAGAGAGAGCGAGCACACACAAGCAGAGGGAGTGGCAGGCAGAGGGAGAAGCAGACTCCTTGCTCAGGACTTGATCCCAGGATCCTGGGATCGTGACCTGAGCTGAAGGTAGATGCTTAACCAACTGAACCACCCAGGCGTCCTTCATTTATTTATTTTTTTTAATCAAAATCTCTACTTCTGACATTAAAACTCTTAAAATGGTCAAGTATGATGGGCTTCAACAGCAGGATTTAGGATATATATCCGTACATATTACACATGTAATATGCATATTTTATATATTACATATATATCCTAACATATATGTGTATACAGACATATGACTGACTTTCTTAGAACTGTTTATGCTGGCATCTATTTACTCCCAAAGTGAAACTGGATTGAATGTCCTTGTGAGGATGTGCTGAAGAATATGATAAATATTTATAGATCAAAACACACAAAAAAATTTTTTAAACACAATTAAAAAAAAATCAAAGGGGAAATAGAAATTATGTCACCACCCAAAACTGAAAGATACCTAGGAATAAACCTGACCAAAAAGGTAAAAGATCTATACTCTGAAAAACTATAGAACACTTATGAAAGAAATTGAAGAGGACACAAAGAAATGGAAATTTATTTTTACGGTCAGCTCCTGGATTGGAAGAACAAATATTGTTAAATGTTTACATACTACCCAAAGCAATCTACACATTTAATGCAGTCCTTATCAAAATACCCCCAGCATTTTTCACAGACTAGAACAAACAGTCCTAAACTTTGTACAGAACCACAAAAGATCCCAAATACCCAAAGCAGTCTTGAAAAAGAAAAGCAAAGCTGGATGCACAATAATTCTGGACTTCAAGCTGCATTACAAAGCTGCAATCATGAAGACAGTATGTTACCACCACAAAAACAGACACATAGATCAATGGAACAGAATAGAGAACCCAGAAATGGACCCACAACTATATGGTTAAGTAATCTTCAACAAAGCAAAAAAGAAAATCCAACGGAAAAAAGATAGTCTCTTCAACAAATGGTGTTGGGAAAACTGGACAGCAACAAGCAGAAGAATGAAACTAGACCACTTTCTTACACCATACACAAAAATCACCTCAAAATGGGGCACCTGGGTAGCTCAGTCAGTTAAGCATCTGCCTTCAGCTCAGGTCATGATCTCAGGGTCCTGGGATCAAGCCCCGCATTGGGCTCCCTGCTCAGTGGTGACTCTGCTTCTCTCTCTCCGTGATCTCTTTGCTCTCACTCTCTCTCAAATAAATAAAAATCTTAAAAAAAAAAAATCACCTTGAAATGGATGAAAGACCTAAATGTGAGACAGGAAACCATCAAAATCCTACAGGAGAACACAGGCAGCAACTTCTTTGACCTTGGCCGTAGCAACTTGTTACTAGACACATCTCCAGAGGCAAGGGAAACAAAAGCAAAAATGAATTACTGGCGCTTCATCAAGATAAAAAGCTTCTGCACAACAAAGGAAAAAATTAACAAAACTAAATGACAGCCTATGGAAGAGGAGAAGATATTTGCAAATGACATAGCTGATAAAAGGTTAGTATCCAATTTGTAAAGAAATTATCAAACTCAACACCCAAAAAACCAAATAATCCAGTTAAGAAATGGGCAAAAGACATGAATAGACATTTTTATCATTCAGAAGACATCCAGATGTCCAATAGACACATGAAAAGATGCTCAACATCACTCATCATGAGGGAAATACAAATCAAAACTACAAGATATAACCTTGCACCTGTCAGAATGCCTAAAATTAACAACACAGGAAACAACAGATGTTGGCAAGGATGTAGAGAAAGGGGAACTCTCTTACACTATTGGTGGGAATGCAAACTTGTCCAGCCACTCTGGAAAACAGTATGGAGGTTCCTCAAAAAGTTAAAACTAGAGCTAAACGATGACCGAGCAATTGCACTACCAGGTATTTACCCAAAGGACATGAAAATACTGATTTGAGGGGTGCCTGGGTGACTCAGTCTTTTGAGCTTCTGAGTCTTTGTTTCAGCTCAGGTCATAATCTCAGGGTCTGGAGATCAAGCCCCATGTTGGTCTCCAAGTTCAGCAGGGAGTCTGCTTGAGATTCTCTCCCTGTCCTGCTCCACCTCCACCTTCAAATCAATCAATCAATCAATCTTAAAAAAAAAAAAATTAAAGGGACATATGGTACCTAATGTTTATAGCATCATTATCAACAATAGACAAATTATGGAAAGAGCCCAAATGCCCATCAAGTAATGAATATGATTAATAGATAAAGAAGAAGTTATATATTATATATTATCTGTCTATCTATATGTATGTGTATACACACACACATATATAATGGAATGTTACTCAACCATCAAAAAGAATGAAATTTTGCCATTTGAAATGACACAGATGGAACTAGAATGTAATATGCTAAGTGAAACAAGTCAGAGAAAGACAAATACCATATGATTTCACTCATATGTGGAATTTAAAAAACAAAGATGAACATAGGTGAATGGGGGAAAGGGGGTAGGAAAACCCTGAAAGACTTAGCTATAGAGAATAAAGTGAAAGTTGATAGAGGGGAGGTGGGGGGGGATGGGCCAAATGGATGATGGGCATTAAGGAGGGCACTTGTGATGAGCAGTGGGTATTATATGTGAGTGATGAATCACTAAATTCTACTCATGAAACCAATATTACACTATATTTTAACTAGAATTTAAATAACAACTTTAAACAAAAAAATAATAAAAATAAAATTACCTTACAAAATTGTATTATAGTTAGAATTATTAAAGAGCACTTCAGAGTCTTCTAAATTTAACTTCTTCTTACAAATTACTCAATTTTGCCATTCCCATTTACGGTCAGCATAGTTTATAGGGAGTAATTTCCAGCAAACACTGAGATCATGTAAGGCACAATAGGGAAGAAATTTTCATATATACGTCATCTGTTGTTTTTTGTTGCTGTTTTTGTCTCAACTTAAAGTAGTTTTAGAATCATCATAAAAAGACAAAATGACAGGTTCTTAAATTTTCTACAATTGAGACACAGCAAAGTAATTGTTGCATTGTCCATTGGTAAAAAAGGAATCATGAGTAAAGCTATTCAAAAATTTTAGGCAGTACATGATTAAAACAATAATCATACTTTGCTGAGTTCCTATAGTTATGACCCCAATACAATTTTTAGCTTTAATTCCATTAATCTCTCTGAGTCCAGGTAATAACTTCTAACTTAAGGGTTTTGTTGTTTGGTTTTTAAACTGAAGTATAGGTGACACACAATGTTACATTAGTTTCAGGTGTACATCTTAGTGATAAGACAAGTCTGTACCTTATGCTGTACCCCTACTCTGGTTTCCCTTTAGATCACATAAATCTTTCGCCTTCACCTTATGCTGTGCTCACCGTGTACCTGTCATCTGTCACCACACAATGCTATTACAATACCATCGACTATATTTCCTATGCTGACCCTTTATCCCTGTGACTTAAGTTATTCCTGGAATGAATTCATAACTGGAAGCCTGTATCTGCCATTCCCTTTCACCCATTTTGTCTGTTCCCTCCATTCCCTCTCCTTTGGCTACCATCAGTTTGTCTTCTGTGTTTACAGGTCTGTTTCTGCTTTTTGTTTGTTTATTCATTTGTTTTGTTTTTTTTAGGTACTACATCTAAGTAAAACCATATGGTATTTGTCTTCCTCTAACTTATTTCACTTAGCATAATATTCTCCATAATATTCCATGTTGCCACAAATGGCCAGACCTCATTCCTTTTTTATGGCTGACTAATATTCTATTCTATTCTATATATCTAGTCTAAAATATATATATATATATATATATATATACATATATATATTTATATATATGAATAAAGAATATTAGTCAGCCTTTTTTATGGCTGACTAATATTCTATATATCTAGTCTAAAATATATATACATATATATGAATAAAGAAGATGTGGAATATATATATATAATATATATATATAATATATATATATAATATATATATAATATATATATAATATATATATATAATATATATTATATATATATATATAAAATACATATATATTCCACATCTTCTTTATTCATTCATCTGCTGATAAAAATTTGAGTAACTTCCATGTCTTGTTTATTGTAAATAATCCTACATGAACATAAGGGTACAGATATCTTTTCAAATTACTGCTTTCAGGGTTTGGGGGTAAATCCCTAGGAACAGTACTTCTGATCATATAGTAGTTCTATTTTTAGTCTTTTGAGGAAATGCTGTACTGTTTTCCACAGTGGCTGTACCAATTTACAGTCCCACCAACAGCGTGTGAGGGTTCCTTTTTCTTCATTAACATAATTCCCAACACTTGTGAGTTCTTGTCTTTTTTATTTTAGCCATCTGGACAAGTGTAAAATGTAAAGTGATTTCTCCTTCTGATTTTGATTTGCATTTTTCCAATAATTAGTAATGTTGAGCCTCTTTTCATGTGTCTGTTGGCCATTTGTATGCCTTCTTTGGAAAAGTATCTATTCAGGGCCTATGCCCATTTCTAATTGGATTATGTGTGTTTTTTGATGTTGAATTGTAGAAGTTCTTTATATATTTTGAATATTAACTCCTTATCAGATATACCATTTGCAAATATCTTCTCCCATTCCACAGTAGTTGGTTTTTGCTTTTGTTTCTCTTGTCTCAGGAGACATTTAGAAAAATGTTGCTATGGCTGATGTCAGAGACATCACTGCTTGTGCTCTCTTCTAGGATTTTTATGGTTTTAGATCTCACATTTAGGTCTTTAATCCATTTTGAGTTTATTTTTGTGTAGGATGTAAGAAAGTGATCTAGATTTATTCTTTTGTATATACTTGTCCAGTTTTCCCAAATCCATTTATTGAAGGAACTATCTTTTCTGCACTGTATATTCTTGTCTCCTTTATTGTGGATTCATTGACCAGATAAGTATGGATTTATTTCTGGGTTCTCTATTATGTTCCATTGACCTGTGTGTCTATTTTGGGGCCAGTACCATACTCTTTTCATTACTACAGCTTTGTAGTGTGTCTTGGAATCTGATATTGTGACAGCTCCAGCTTTGTTCTTCTTATTCCAGATCGCTTTGGCTATTCAGAGTCTTTGTGGTTCCATACAAATTCTATTATTATTTGTTCTAGTTCTGTGAAAAATGCTGTCGGTATTTTGATAGAGATTGCGTTGAATCTGTAGATTGCTTTGGGTATTATGGACATTTTGACAATATTAATTCTTCCAATCCATGACCATGGAATATCTTTCCATTTGTTTGTGTCATTTTCAATTTCTTTCATCAGTGTTTTACACTGTATTGTAAGGTAGGTTTTTAATAGCCCTATCTTATAAATAAGCCCAATGAGGCCCAGAGGGCTTTCATGGTTGGCCTCACAACACCCTACCAAATAAGTGGCACAGGGCAAGATTAGAATGCAGATTTACCTGTATTCTAACGCACCTTCTCCCATCATTTGTCTTTCTATTGGTTATCTTCATTTCTCTTAGCATTAAAATTACATAGATGTGGTTTTAGGTTCTTCCTACAAATAGACATGAGAGTGCAAACTCAGATATATATATAGTATAGATATAATAGTTCATAGATGTCTGCAGCTAACCAGCTCAGAAGAAAGACATCAAGATGATTTGCTGTTACAAAAAAAAAAAAAAGAGGATTTGCTGTGTGTTTTATAAAAGTAACTTCTATCTTTATGTAGGGATCAATGTGGAGAGAATATTGTCATTTCTGATATCGTTTTTTAATACACTGAAAAATATATTAATAAGCAGAATTGATTTAAATGTATTGTTTTATGCTTGATATGTATTTTTAGGAGAATATTTACATTATTAAATCAATTGGTCTTAAAGATTTTTTGCTGAACATTGAAATATGATTATTGCCAATTCTATTTTCTTATCTATGATAATGTATAAAATAAAACATAATTGAATATTTTAAAACACTTTATAAATATAATACATAATATTATAGATGTGTATGTATGTATACATGTACCTATAAGCATATATATAAGATATTCACATTTTAGGAATTATAAAAGTGTATAGTGTGTTTAGTTCCACAGTTCAACTCATCCTTGCAAATAAGTGCATAAATTATATATGTATTTTTTAATTGAAGTTATTTATTGTTTTTAGTTATATTATGAACAAGGTATAATACTGATTTAGTTAGTTGAAGGTATTGTCATGTTATAAAATCAAATTTCAAATCGATATCAGCATTATCAGTAGTGGTAGTTACATGGTGCAAGAAGAAAAAAATAGAAATTCAGGAAATACAGAAGTTCAGGTTTTGAAATATTAGGAAGAAGAAGTTAGGAAGTATCACACTATTAAGGTGATGATGATGAAGTACCGATTTTTAAAAAGGTGATTGTCACTCGGAATAAATGTTATTGTGAGTGCTGTTATATTTTTACTTGTAAACAAGGTACCCGAGGGTATATAAATATAACAAGGATCTCTGTGGGGCAAAATGGAAGTGGAGTTAACATCAGTTTCTTCCACCTGAAATCACCTAGGCAAAGAAGAATTCTACACTTTTATTCTCATGAAAAATTGAGAACTGACCTCAGATGGATTTGCAATGTACGAGTCAACTTAAGCTGTTTGCCAGCTGTCTCACATTTTTTCACATAAGTGTCCATAATGACAGAGAAGGGTAGGCACTTACCTCTAGGACTTGGGGAATGGAGCTCAAGGCGGCTGGGAAGCATAATATTTCTGTGAAGCCTTTTAATTTGTCTATGATTTCATACTATTCTCTATTTATAATATTTTCTATGTATCTAATGTAATGAGAATTTTAAATTTTCAATTAAAGCCCGTATCTCCCCCAATTTCACTACTGATACTACATAGAGACATACCCATGAAAATTCATGTGTCAGAGAATATGATCTTTTTTTTTTTTTTTAAGATTTTATTTATTTCCTTCAGAGAGAGAGAGAGCACAGAGGGAGAGGGAGAAGCAGATTCCCCGCTGAGCAGAGAACCCAATGCGGGGCTCAATCTCAGGACCCTGAGATCATGACCTGAGCCCAAGGCAGATGTTTAACCAACCGAGCCACCCAGGCACCCCCAGAGATATGATCTTAGTATTACTTTCATATGTCTGGAAGTTCTGAGGCTCAAAGTTTCCCAGGTTTATCAATTCACCATGGTTTTCATAATTTAACATAAAAATGTAAAAGTTACGATGTTAAAATGTTTATCTGAACAATATAGAATACTCTTGAAGATATTTGGTGGGGTTTTTTGGTAAATTTTTATGGGCATGCTAAATAAGATGATTAGTTTGTATGGGTTTTATTCTGAATTCAATGAAATTTTTTAAAATTATCTAAACTTAGGAGAAAAACTATTAAAATACCTATATACATAAATTAATAGATGTATCTTATAGGCATATTTGAAATCCACACAACTTAGAGTCAAACTAAATTTTTTTCCTTATGCCGTGTTTTCAGATTTTAGTTAATCTTGTTGCTATTATGAGGACACATAAGGAATAGCTGATAGTGAATCTGGAATTTTTCTCTATTAATATAGATTAGTTTCCATTATATTTTCGCTTTTGCAGGTCTCCATGATCTGTGGTAATAAATATGCTCTTAAAATATATTTTAGTATAGGGGCACCTTGGTGGTTCAGTCAGTTAAACATTTGACTTTTGATTTTGGCTCAGTTCATGGTCTCAGGGTGGTGAGATTGAGCCCCGTGTCCAGCTCCACACTGAGCATGGAGCCTGCTTAGGATTCTGTCTCTTCCTCTCCCTCTGCCCCTCCCCCCTCATTCTCTCTCTAAAAAACAAAACAAAACAAAAAAATATATATGTGTGTGTGTGTATATCTCTATATATATTATTATAAACACTAGTTAGTAATGATAAGGAGCTATGCTATACTCACATATAAACCATGCTTATCTTTCAACTTCAAAAACAATGAAATGTAGATTTCCCCTATGTTTTTTTCCAATTTTGTACTTAAAATATTAACAGGGTCCCTAAATCCATCTATGATTTTTAAATGGTCTCATAATTATGCTACCTATTAGATTATTTAAACTGTTTAATCTGCTCTGTATTTAAAATAATAGACTATATCATCACAGTGTAATTTTCATTTCTCCTGCATCTTCTTCTATTGAAATACACATGTAATTAGACCACTCACAGTAGGCTATAAACAACCCTTTTAAAAAGTATCTGTCTTTCATCTTTTCAATTTTACAGTTCCTAGAATATAGGAAAGCTTTATTTATTCATGTAGTCAGGAAGGACCTGAAGGCTTTTTGCCAGGTCCTAGAGAGAGAGAGAGAGAGATGGAAAAAGGAAAAAAAACAAAAACCTTTGCCCTCAAGAAAATCCCCGTTTACCAGGAAGAAGAAAAAAAAAAAAAAGGCAAGTCTCAGACATCAAAGGTCATGTAACACTAACTCATCCTGTTACTCAAGGTAAGCATCTTACAGGAAGTGGCAGTGACGTGAGTCTCTTGAAAGCCGGCAACAAAAATCAGAGAAAAGCCGGCCCGCCATGCATGGCTCCTCGCTCCTCCTGTACACAGCCGCAGACAGTGGACGGAGAGGAAGGGCGTTTCCAACAGAGGAAAGGAAATCTAGGTTTTCTGCAGAAGTGCAAGGAAATGCATTGGCATTTTGTTCTGGAGTAATGGGACAGATGACATCATATGATTTTCATTTTAGAAAAAGTGCTCTAGCAATGGTATTGGAAAATGGGTTGTAGGAAAGAAGCAAGAGCCAATGAGACCTTTTGAAAGCCTGTTACATTCCAAGCAGAAACAATCAGCTCCTGAGAAAGAAGCGGCAGTGGGAATAGAGAGGGGGAAATATTGAAGAAATATTCTAGGAGAGGATTTGATGGCCCACTGATGCAGGGAATGAGAGAGAAGGAGGTATCTAGGGTAAGCATATGCATTTAGCTTGGATGACTGACCAAATGGTGGTTCTCTTCACTGAGCTGGCACAAAAGCAGTTGGAAGGTCTTGTAAGAATACAAGATGAGTTTTATTTCATTCAGGTTGAACTTGAGATGCTTTTGGAAGGAGAGGTCCAATGAAAGCCTAGAATTTGTTACAAAATCAAAAGAAAAATGTGGTGTGGCAGCCTACTTTAGGTAGTTATAACAGTTCTAATTGTAGCCAGTGACAGGGCTTAAATGATACAAGAGACATCAAATGAGAAAGAAAAGCAGGTGAACGGCAGAACCTGAGAAGACACCCATATTTAAGGACCTGGCAAGAAAAGAAACAGCCATGAAAGAGAATGAAATGTAAGGAAGCTCTCTATTTTGTGCCCACTACACTGCTTCCTTGAACAAATGAACATTGTCAGCTACACAGAATTTCCTTGGAAAGATGTCCATTTATTTCAGTGATGCTGTCATTGCTCAAAGCACTTTATTAGGTTCTCTTTCATCTTACCTCTGAACTAGAAGCATTTTCTTTTTAATATTGTCAATGGTGGCCAAGCTTTATCCTTTGACAATAAATGTGTTTCTTTAGAAAGAGCTCAGATATCAACAAGATATAACTATCCAGTAATGATCCTTATTATCCTTCAAGTGCATTGTAAACTGACTGTGAGGTCAATGCCAGTGTGAGGAGTTTGGAATTAAAAATAAAAAGCCACATTTTAATCACGTTCAAAATAAGTATTTAGTCTTCTAAAAGCCACTTCTTTAAGAGACATTTTAATAAGTACGTTTATTATATTATTTATAGATTAGAATCAACCTTATGCGTGACACTATTAAATAATCTGTCCTCTAAATAATAGTCCTGAATCTACGCAATTTAAGGTGGCTCCTGTCTTTTATACAAACCTTTTAACTGCTTTGAGATCAATGATGCAACATAAATTCAGACCGAACTTTAAAGTTTTACTAAAATTCTTACAGACCCTTACATTTTTAGACATTCCAGACAGTCACTGACTTAGGATTTTTTGACTTTTTGATAGTGCCAAAGTGATACTCATTCAGTAGAAACCATACTTTGGTTTTTGAATTTTGCCCTTTTCATGGAGTAGTGATATGCAGCTCTCCCATGATTCTGGGCGGTGGTATTGAGCCAAAGCTCCCAGTCAGTCATGTGACCCCGAGGATAACAACCAATAATTGGCAACCATTCTGCACCCACACAACCATTCTGTGTTTCATTTTCAGTGCAATATTCCATAAATTACAGGAGATAGTCAACTTTATTATAAAATAGGCTTTGTGTTAGAGGATTCTGCCCAACTCTAGGTTAATGGAAGTGCTCTGAGCATATTTAAGGTAGGCTGGGCTAAACCCTGATGTTCGGTAAGGTAGGAGTATTAAATGCATTTTTTACTATATTTTGACTATATTTTCAACTTACTATGAGATGTGACCTCATTGTAAGTTGAGAAAGATCTATACTTTATTGCTCATGCAATAAATTGCCTGGTAAACATATCACAAAGCTTGGATATGATTTATTCTCAAGTCAGCATTTGGAAATGTTCAAATGAAGGCTGTTTGACCTTGTACAAAAATTCTTGATTGGCTAAAAGATTGGATTAGGGGCACATTAGTTGCTACTAACGCTGTGATGTTATGATTGCTTCCCACTAACTTAATTTACACTGGAACCGTTAGTACTCAGTTCAACCTTTCCTTTCTATCTAAAATTCAGTGCTAGGGCAATCTTATATATTAATGCAACTGTCATGCTTAAGCTCTGTGAACTCCTGTTATGTCCAGTTCATCTTTTCAGCCCTAGTAGAGCATTCGGTAGAGAGACACTTAGAAATGTTGATCTTGTCAGCCCCTTTCCACACACAAAAAAATGGAAAGTCAAAGAAATGAGACTTTGGTGCCAGTTACCGGTGAGTTGCATTTTATCTTGTTCACTGGATACGTGACCATGACAAAGCTACAGGTTTCAACCCTTTCTGCTGCACACTTTCATGCTTCTGTACCTGTCATGCCTTGTGATTCCCTTTTCATTGGCCATCCCCACGTACTTGACGTTATTCCATAATCTTTGATTCTATAGTCTCCTAGGAGTTCCCTAACCTGTGAGTATATATTACAAAAACTGCCACAGCCACACATTTTAATCAGATGCACAGCCTTTTCCTGGTGCAACAGTCCACTGACTGGATAGTCATCAAGACCAATTGTTAAGATAGCTCAACCTTATCTTTACCTTAACAAACTATCTGCCTCCATTTAGTCACCAAATAAAATACTTTGATTAAAAGCATTCTGTAGATATCCTTATAAGTGCAACAACAAAGGAATAAAACTTTATAGGATGAAGAAAATGTTCGGTGCATTTATTATTCTAATCTAAAAATTATAAGGTCATGTCTAATTCACTACTGAATAATGAATGGAGACAAGAGAATAATTCTGAGCATATTTATGCTTAAATTGACATATTTAGTTATAGGCACACTAAATTGCAGAATTAAATCATTGTATAGGTAGCATTTTTGAGGGTATTCAGGTCAAACGATCCCAGTGATTTGGTAAATAAATAGCAAACACAGGATCTTCTAAAGGAAGAAGGGAAGTGAAGATGAATAAGGCAAGTAACATTTGTTGAGCTTAAGTTAAATGCCAGACACCATGCTGGCCCCATCCCTGCATTTTAAGATGAGATTATTACAATTGGATGGTCCTCAGACAAATGGATCGGCCATAGTGGGGGGGGGGGACCACACACATGGCCAGTGGTTGGCTCAGGTTACTCAGATTGACTCCTAACTTACTATTATAGTGACTTTTCTTTTGCAGCAAGGGTTCCCAATTTTGAATTGGTCCCTTGAGTTTTGGGGTTATTGAATCTCAAGTTCCCACCCATCTTTCAGTGATCATGAGCCCCACTTTACCCATAGCCCCACGCGAGAGACTGTCTACTCCAGTTTCAATTCCATGAAACCCCACCAGCAGCCTGGACTCTGTTTGACCCACATATTATTAGCTGGAATGAGGTAGGTTATGCTTTGGTAACAACTTTCAAATTCTCCGTGGCTTATCTCAGCAGCTGCTTTCTGTAACATAATACCGTCCCAGCAGGAGTTGGTAGTGGGATGATTGGTAGGAGAGCTGAGAACCACTAGAGGACCCAGCAGGATACCAAAGTTCTACCTCCATAGAAGCCTCCCTGAACATCACAGCTGTGTGTGTTGGGAGGGGGGAGGAGTGCCGCAGGGTCTCCTCCTGGTAATGAAACGCACCCATCTGAAACTACACACATTGCTTCCACAAACATCTCACGAGACAAACGTGTCTATGGCCGTGTTCGAGTTCTAGGAGGGTGAGGAAGTATATTCTTGCCATAACCGCTAAGGGGTAGGAAAACCAAACACTGTAGACAGCCCTATCAACTGTCGTATCCCGCCACCCCCGCAGCCGCTAAAACCGCCAGTGCTCCATACCCACAAACAGACATGCTCTTTTTTTTTTGCTTGTCTTTTCTCTCCCAACAAGGGGAAAGGGATCAGGTGTACGTTGCATATCATTGTCTGACTGCTCACAACAGACAATGAGTTAAGTATCAATAACCAGCACTTCAAAAATGAGAGAACGGGGGCTTATCGAGACCCAGGGTCTTGCGCATAAACATACATGGTATTGTTGAGCCCAACATTCGAATCCTGGTCTTTTTGGCTTAAAACGCTTGGTGAGCATCTAGTTTCCACAAGAACAAATTCAGACTCTTGGATATGCTCTGCATAGTCCTCCAAGACTCCTTCAGCACTCTCTAGAGCCACTTCTTCCTCCCCGCAGCCCCTACACTGCACTATACAGCCATGAGAAACCTCTTTTGAGTTCTTTGGCTTCCATTTTGTTACGCCTTTACTCAAGTGGTAGCTCCATTTTGGACCATTCTTCTCTCCTGCTGACAAACACTAATGTACTTTTAAGACAGTTCACAAATCCTTGCCCTCTGTGAAGGCTTTTCGGATTTTTACTCTCACACAGATATTAAATAAGCTCTTTGTTCTTTATGTTTCTATTGAATCCCATGCACATTTTTACCAAACTAATTTTTGCTGCACTCACTCTCTTTTATACCTGTTATTATACACAAGGTGCCCGGAGATACTTCTTACTCATTTTTACAACCGTGTGTGTATTTGTGATGGTCGTTAATACATGTGCTTTCACTGAAGGTTGAGTGAATACAAAATAAACATAGAGTGGAGTGGGAAGGCGTGGACTTTGGAAGCCAGACTATCCCAGTTGGAAACCCGCCTCCAACACTGTGATTGTCTGACATTGTCCAAATTAGCTTCTCTGGGCTTCAGCTACTTCATCTGTAAAAAGTAGGGTAATAATAGCATCTCTCTGTTGTTCTGCCAGAGCTATCGTGAGGATTAAATAAGAGCTTATGTAAATGTTTTAAGGGAGTAATTATTAAAATAAGTAGTGACAGTGGTGATAGTAGTTACAGTGGTGCTATTAAAACAAGTAATCTGATATTTTCTCCAGTCCCTCAAAGCTTCTATAAATCAATGTCCTTAGGTCAGACCTATTCCAAATGGTAATAGTACAAATTGACACAGAACTGAGTAAATAATTATAGTTCTATTGCTCAATTTATGCATTCAGAAGATACTATATATGTTATGTGACCGACTTATACTAAAAAAAATAAAATTTGGGGCCGCAGATCGATGGTTCACCTAATTTTTTCCTGATTTGCTACCTGCTCATGTAGAATTACTTGCTCTTGTGGTCGTATGTAACTCCGTACTAGTGGGTAGGAAAGAGTTAAACAACAACCCAGAAGGTTGGAAACAGAATTTTCTCCCCATCCGTTATAACTGCAGACAGGCAGGGAACAGCCATAAAAGAAAGAAAAAGTGCTTGAGTAATGGAAGAGAGTTACTTAGCCAGGAAGATATCACTTTTTCCCATCTAACATGAGGGTGTTTTTTTTTTTTTTTAATTGCTCAAGGGAACTGCATAAGCTTTCGTAGATATTTGCAGGCATTCTAGGGCACTTGAAGAAAGTCACTCGAGAATTTACTTCCTGTAGTTTCTGCATTATGTGAGTTGTTTAATAGCAGTTAGGAACAGAAATAGACATAAATAAAACAGATCTAAATATGTGTGTGTGTGTCTATACATAAAAGACAGAAAGCCTGTTCTATAAGGACTGAATTTTTGCTGAAAGAAAGAAAGAAAGAAAGAGAAAAAAGAAAGAAAGAAAGAAAGAAAGAAAGAAAGAAAGAAAGAAAGAAAGAAAGAAAGAAAGAACTTTCTGACTTAGGCACAAGGGTACAAACTGTTGGGGGATTACAAAAGCAAAAAAGAAGCCAATAGGATAAGGACAGATATACATTCATGTTTCTGGTCTACAGGTCTGATGACATTGGTGGTTAATACTAGAATCACCTTCTTGTCATGATTGTGGATTAGCCAGAGCTTGAAGAATGGGAGTGTGAGGACCTTAGTTCAGCTACTGCCAAGGCATATGTACGTAGTGTGTTTCATGGATGGTGATGACTTTTAATTTAATGTTTCGGTTTTTGTTTTTTAATCTTGCACTACAGAAACCTTTCTCAGATCATTATGGGTAGGTCGTATACCAAGAAAGACAGAATTACACATTTTCAATACCTTGGCTTTACAGTTCAGGTTTCCTAATAGGGACCAGATTTTATACTCTAAACACTTAGTTTTCAATAGGCTGAAATTTCACTTGGCACTACCATAACATTGTATAAAACAGTCTAAAGCTTTCGTGAAATAAATAAGTGGGTGGGTGAATGAATTATTAAAAGAACTTAGGAATAGTAATAAATTCACTTCCTATATTAAATATGCTGCAGATGTAAGATTAGGAAAGATTTAAAATGATAATTTTTATACAAATTAATCAATGCTAGGAAAGTGACAGTAAGTACTATAGACGTGACCATTACCTATATAATGTTACGTTTTTCTATTATCCAGAACCCATTGACTTGTACAACAAATAAAATTTCCCATCCCTCTAAGTTTAATAAACATAGTCCATAAAATCCATCTTTACTCAAATTACTAATGGCAATATAACCACAATATTAATATTAAAGTTTAAATGTATCCCCTTTCTGGAATTTCCATTTTATTGTCTCATTCTTGTCAAATACGGTGATGGTTCTCAAGTCACTGTAATGCTCTGGGTGATGGTTTCATGTATGTGCCCTTCTAAACTATGAGAGAAGGGTCCAGATGAAGATACCCTCTTAACTGTGAGAGAAGGGGACCAATTAAGATAACACAAATTTGTTTACTTGAAGAATTATTTTTTAACTTAAAAAAATACATGTTTGAGAGTAATTGTCTCTATCATCTCATAAATTGTATCTCTTTTAATTAAATAGAAAACAACATTATGATTATAGGAAAAATGTAAGGTTACAAAATAAGAAAAAAAAATACCCTGCAATTTGCTTTTTCATTTGCCCTACTTATCCCTTAAAATTCAAGTAGTTGTTGAGATCAAGTTCGATATACATTGCTTAAATATTTACCTTTTAAAAATCCTGGCCCTACTGAAGCATTTCCCAATGCTAATTTAGATTTCGACTCATTATATCTCTATGACTAAAGGCCCTCCAGTGAAATTTGCAATGAGGATCTGGAGAGAGACCAATTCATTTTATTATGAATTAAATATTTTATGAGCTGCTCTTGACTAAATTGAACTAAACCTTATCGAATTTTCATGTGTAATCAAACAAACTAGACTTTAACAAATGACCAAAATTCCTTGCTAAAGAATTAGAGGATAGAAACTAAAAGTAAGAAATTGATAAATAAATACAACATTAAATTGAAAATCCCCATTTGGTGTCCACCTCTCGTAATATAAACACTGTTGATAAAATAATGTAGTTTTCATATGCAGTATTTATAATCCAGGCCATTGTTGCCTAAGGGGCATAGAGTTTAACAAAAACTATTGCAAAGAATCCATTTGTGTCCACATGCCTTGTAAACATTCTGGAAATAACTTCTTTTGTTTTGCACATTATAGATATAGGTGGATTTTGTAAAAGCAAAGTTAAATATTTTATTTCTTTTCTGTTTAATGATAGAGTCAGAAAGGCTATAATGTACCATGATGGAATACTTCATTTGGGGAGAAATAAAACTGAATATAATGGATGTGGCTTTATCTCTTTGAGGAACTTTCATTGGAATTATGACTTGTTACATTAAACTTTGTATTTCATAGCTATATGCTCTTGTATAATGTCAGGAAGTATTTTAGGAAGCCTGTCATCTGCAAATGCAACAAACTGTTTATGGATGCTTCTCATAAGAGCATGATTCAAATTGTTTTTCAACAAGATGTACCTAACATTTCAATACCATGAATCAACTCTTAAATATATGAATAATGTTGCATTATAAGGAAATTCCCACTTATTTTCCTAGACATTGGCAACATTTGAAAATAGCAAGTCCGATGATAACTGAGGGCTTTCTCAATCCCTGAAGTCATAAATGATCTCACAATCTTCTAATTTCCAATAGGACACTGTATTTCTTTTCTTTTTTTTTTTTTTTTAAGGATTTTTTATTTGACAGAGCAAGCACAACCAGGGGGAGTAGCAGAGGCAGAGGGAGAAGCAGGCTCCCCACTGAGCAGGGAGCTCAGTGTGGGGCTCCATCCCAGGACCCTGGGATCATGAACCAAGCCAAAGGCAGACGCTTAACCGACTAAACCACCCAGGCGCCCCAGACATTGTATTTCTTTTGCATACCTCTCACGTAGTGTTGTGATATGTACTTAGGTGTGTAGCTGTCATATCTGCTCTATTATATCGTACCTCCTTAAAGATGAGAAGGAGCATTCATCTTTTTTTATCCCTCGCAGTGTGTGGCAGTGTCTTGCCTACAGTGAATGCTCAATAACTGTTTCTGGCATCAAAGGCTGCAGAAAAAAATTATCAAAATTCAGACTGCTGCCCTGGAGAAAACTGCAAGTAACTCCCTGGTAATAATCCTCCACATCCAGAGTAGGTTTTGAAGCAAAATAGCTTCTTGACTAGAAGGAATCCAAATAGATAGAAAAGTACTGCCACTGACCTTCACAAGTGCTGTTCCTTTGTGTGTGTGTGCATGTGTGTGTGTGGGGGGGGAGTGTGGGTGTGGGTGTGTTTGTAGGGGTGCCAGCAATACCTGAGGAGCTTTCCTTTTTTTAAAATACAAATAAACGAATGCTTGTCCCAACCCCAGAGTTCTTTGTATTTCGAAGAAATACATGGGTAAAATGAGTGGTGAAAACTCAGGATATGTATATTTTGAAAAAATTCCATGGATGATTCTAAAGTTTATTACTTCTTCCTCTGTTTAGGGCTACTGTCCTAGGATTTGGGCTTAATGAAAAAGTCATATGGGGATTTAATTAAATGCAGATTGTCTAGAAATAATCCATTTTTTCCCAGGGATCTTTGTGACCTTGGTCAACAATGTATGTTTCAGTGTTTAGTAGTAGGATTCTATCACTGATATGCACTTTGATATAGAAACATACATTATTTGAGTGGCACATAGCATTGTCTTTTGTCATCATTGTCTTGGCTGTAAACTACACAAGGTATGTCCATTGGAGCAGATACAGTAAGACTTCACAGAGGAAGCACCAAATTATCATAACACTAATTATATCAAATTCAAAAAATAAAAATATTTTCATTCAAAAATAAAAATGTTCATAATGCAAAGAAAACTATATGACTCCAAAGAGCAACATTAAAATAGTGACAATGCAAATTTGGTTTTGAACACAAATGAGATTTTTGTCCCATTGTCCCATTAATTTATTTGAAAATTTTTCTTTAGTGTTTAACTTCAAAACATTTTTTTCCATTTTTATGGCTATAAAAATATCTGTTTAACACACTTATACTAGTCAGTCAAATAAACAATCACGAAAATAGGCAAATGTAATGTACAGTATAGTAACTATAGTTAATAATACTTTATGACCTATTTGAAAGTTGCTAAGAGAGTAAACCTCAAAAATTCCTATCACAGGGAAAAAACTGTAATTATGTAAGGTGATGGACATTAGCAAGACTTATTGTGGTGGTCCTTTTACAATGTATACAAATACTGAGTCAGTATATTTAATTCATATGTCGTACACCTGAAACTAATATAATGTTATATGTCAATTATACCTCAAATAGTATACCCCCCTGCCCCAAAAATGCCAAAAGATAAAAAGAAAAGTAAACAGAGGGGAGTGCAAATATATTAACTTTTACTCTCTGGAGACCAGGTTAGTTTCTTTGAAATAAAGAAATGTAATCCTCATGTAATCCTACCAACAGCCCTCTGAATAAGTATCACAACCCTATTTTATAGATGAGAACACTAAGTCCCTGGGGAGTGGTGAACTGATGCATAAATTCATTTACTTAATAACAACAGAATCAAGATTGAAAATCAAGTCTAAATACTCTCAAACTCATCCTCTCTTCACTATTACTGTACAACGGGAATTTGCAAATGATAATTCCCAGACCAAATCCAGCCTGCCTTGCTTTTGGATGGACTGTAAGCTAAGAATGATTTTATATTTTTCAATGATTTTTGGAATACAAAAGAAGAATGTTTCGTGACATGTAAAAATTATATGTAATTCAAATGATAGTGTGCAAAACTCAAGTTTTATTGGAACACAACCACGTTCATCCATTTAAATGTCGTCTGTGGCTGTTTTCCTGCTACAGCCTGAGTTGAGAAGTTACAATGCAGATGGTATGAAGTGCCAAGCTGAAAGGATTTCAGAAAAAGTTTGCAGACTGCAGCTCTACATTGCTTGCTACCTCTCTAATGCATGTTTCTGCTTATAGATGTGGCCTCAAAACAAAGCAGAACCATAGGAAAAATAAAGTGAAAGAAGTATTACTCCAAAGATACTGATGAGTAATATTTTTAAAGAGCAATAATGCGTCAGCTAGGATCGCTCACTGTGCATTTTCCTTTCCACACCGTTTAGAGTTCATTGGTTTGAAAGCTTCCTTGAAGGCTTGCAGTACTTAATTCATGCATGCATTAAACCTCTCAGGTTTACTTGGCCTGAGTGTTGTGAAAAAGATCTTGGAGGCAATTTATCACATAGGAACTTGTCACTGATTACTCTTTTTTTAGATGAGTCATGGAGTGAAGTCAAAAGTGACAATTCTGACAGTATTTCCACCAAGGAGTGGAGAACCCACCAAATGGTGCTGAAAGGACTGTTGTCTGCCCCAGCATGTCCTTGTCTGAGGCTTAATCCCAAACCCAACCCCACCCCCAGCAACCGGGCTTTGCAGAGCCTGAACCTTAAAAAATTTGAGGGACTCTTTTGAGGAAAAAGAAATACAAAATTACAATACCAAATTAGACATAAGGTTCTGGAAGGAGCCCAGACAAGTGAAAGATCCTGAAAATTAACCTCCCTTAGCTTTAAGGGAATCATCTTTTGTTCCTACAGAAAAGAGAGAGGGTGGGGCATCGTAGAGGAGAGGCCATCGTTCCTCCATATGCAAAGGCAAAAAGGTAAAGTTAATAGATTCGCTTATAAAACAAAGTGTCCATATCTCAGGAGCATTCTGAATAGAAAAGTACCTTTTTTATAACTTTAACTTATTTAACAAGTAAGGTCCTGCAAGATGTTCCCCACTTTCTCAGAAAGATACCCAGCTGAGGAACAAACATTTAGGCTCTTGGGTCCACAAAGAGATGTCTGAAGGATGAATGCTTCCCAGTTGGACCTCAGTTTGTTCCTGCTCCGTTTCCTTCCAGTTCTTTTTGAGATTTAAACTCAGAGCAAGGAACTAGAACAGACATGTGCTCCCTGCGTGGTTTGCCGTGTGCCCAGAGCTTCCAAGAAGCAGCACAGTCACCCTGGCAGCCTGGACGCCATTTGCCCACTTCAGAACAAGTGGCAGCTCTTTTGGTTTCTGTCCTTCTCTTTCCTTGCTTCCAATTTTTTCCTTCATTTTCTTCACCTTTGATTCCCTATTTCTTCCTAACCCAAGAAGATTTTTTTTTTTTGGCGGGAAGTAATTGACTAGAGTCTAAGGACTGGAGCCAGAATAAAATAGAAATGAAGTCGACCAGATGGTAAAAGTGGCCACTAGGCCTGGGTTGAAGCCAGATCTGAAAAAGCAACAGAGTTGGAAGGTCTGAAGTAAAAGGCCCCTGTGATCATCCTGCTGACAGAAGTGGTCGCTGCTACCACCAGGAAGAAGATGAGGGCTTTGCTGCCCATTTTCCTTTGAGTTAAGCACATGCTTTCGAATGTCAAGAGGAAACATGGACTAAAGGAAAGAATGCAGGCTGAATATCAGTCTCTCTGCTTACCAGTGGTTTAACCTCTCAAAAATCAGGTATTTTGTTTTCTTTTTAATCCATAAGCACTGGTATTGACTTCTCCCAGAGGTGGTTGTTGTCAATCGGAAATGAGACAAAGGGCTTACAGGGGCCACTATCATGCTTGGCACGACCATATTTGAGGCCATTAGGCACCATCAGTTTCAGAACGTTCCCTCTTCAGCCAGAGTTACTTGCAATGTCGGAGGTCCCGACGCGCTTCCTAAGCCTAATCCTAAACGCGCCGTGCAAGCGTATCCCGGAGACTTGCTCAGCCTCTCTTGATTTAGATCCATGCTGAGTTTGCTCCATTTGCATCCTCCCACTCAGATCCTTTGGTGACCCTTCTCTCTGCTGCTCAGAGTTCTGCTGACAGCATTCCCCTCCCCTCCCCCATCCCTTGCTTGTTTGTTGACTTCTGTTGAGTTTACCACTAGTAGGGAGCAGCAGGGCAGTGGGAGGAGAGAGATACCTGGGTTCTCATTCTTCCTCTACCACTGCAGCTTGTACTGTGCAGCCCCTTTTCAATGGTTCTGGGCTCCAGGAGTGACACTATCTTCCCCCTCTGCCCCTTCAACCCTGTAGGAGGTAATGGCTTCCTAAAATGCTACTGCTGGATGACCCACTGAATTAAATTCCTCTAGGTGGGACCCTGCCTGATAGAGATTCCATGTTTAAAAGAGCTGAGGGTTTTGTTTGTGGGTCGGTAGTCTATACTCAGCCAGATTGTATTTAGGTAAGTATATCCATAATGAAGTTACTTCATAACATCACTGCTTATCAGGAGTTTCCTTTCTTTCCCCAAACCAAAGTTTTCAGAAAAAATATATCCAACCAGGAAGGATTCGGGAGGAAATAAATAGGACGCCCTTTTAATGGTCAAAACAACACTGACCATCACTAGGTCATAGAGGTTCCAGTCACATCCCAATGTTATTAGACATTTTATTTTGTAAGAATAAGGGTTATATTTTATATTCAATGACAAAATAATGTAACATCTGTTTAATTATACATGATGCATGAAAAATAATCTGTTCTTTACTGACTCCACTCTATACATCACTACATTTTAGACTTGTCAGCAAATTCAATTTATTTACCTTTCACTTTAATGAAGTTATTTTGAATTTCATAGATGTGGAAATAATTGAAATAAAAACATTAGAAATCTTATTTTAATGTCAAAACTTGTTTGAAAACTCATATTTCATGGAAATGAAGGCTGATAACCATAATTATTACAGTTTCCATAAATATTAGGAAATAAATATTAAAAAGTAAAAGATGTGTTCATCAAATTATAGTTTATTATTTCAGGGGGTAAATTAATATAACAAAAGGATCAAATATTCAGTCAAGTTCGTTTATCATCACTATCTCCTGTGATACCAGAACATGTCAAGTAATTTTAAATCCCCCAAAAGGTTACAATTTCTAGAGCCCTAATTAATGAGCGGTCTGTTTGTGGCTGTTAGAAACATCAAAAAGTATTATTATAAAATCTAGATTTAGAAGAGGAGACATTATTTTGAACTTGAACAGCTTTCCTACTTGAATTTTTCCCTTGTCAACTTCCTCCAAAGTCTAATGTGAGTTTACGTTGTCAGGCTTCTCTTGGGATTTTATGTACATTTCAGGGATTTGCAGGGAGGAAAGAGGAAAGAGCCAGTGTATACACTAAGCCACCAGTCTAGTGTCAAGTAAAAGAAAGAATACTTGGGACTTCCAGAGAAGGAACCATGCTTCAGTTGAGACCACTGCACAATCCGAGCAGGCACCGTTGACAATACAGCCTTGAATCTGAAAGTAGATTGATACAGTCTTCCCTGGAGTAGTACATCCTTATAGAGAGGCAGGCTAAGCAAATGGTGCTGGCCACCACACTGAGGAGTAACAGTTATCTTACCAAAGATGTTAACAAATTTTCTGTACTCAGCGGTATGTCTGGTGAAGTTAGAATCAGAGATGACAAAAGAGGATTTCTTCATATGCATACAGTAGATTAAGCAGTAAAATAACATGTAATAGGGTTTATTCTTGCTCATGCCCCAAATCTTTCCCTGATTTTAAGATTATAACTACATTTGATGCTCTCATATATAGATTAGGCCCTCAGAGCACAAGTTGTCAATTGAACTGAATACTTCTAGTTACAAAACTTTTTTCCTCTTTTCAGTATATTCCTGTTTCTGGCTATACAACGTTCCAATGCCTGATAAATTAAGAATTACGACCAAATGTTTTGCTAATTTTCTAGATGTCTGATTAAACCAAATAGCTATCTGTATTGGTTACAAATCTTGGTGTAACACAGAGTTTGTAAATGGCATCATTTCCAGCCCATTGACAGAGTTTGTACAATTTCAACAGTCAAGTCTTGATTGAAAAATTGAGGGATTTAATAATCTAGATTTCTGTGTTTTTATAAAATCAGAAGATCTCTGGGGTGCCTGGGTGGCTCAGTCAGTTAATCGTCCAACTCTTGGTTTCAGCTCAGGTCTTAAGCTCAGGATCCTGAGTTCAAACCCCACATCGAGCTCTGTGCTGAGTGTGGAGTCTACTTAAAAAAACAAAAACAACCCCCCCCACACACACAGCAGAAGATCTCAAGACACAGGGTCTCTTTGAGAAACAATCAGCTTGAGATGGGAGCTAGCCACCACTCCATTCTCTTAAAAGACTCTTTCCTTGCTTCCTGTAATACCATACTTTCTTTGTGTTCCTCCTGATTTACTGACAGTTCCTCCCTCATCATTTTGTCATCCTCTTTTAATCTGAAATGTAGGAATTTCCCAGGTCTCAGTTCTAAGTTCTGAAGGTTCTTTTCCCTCATTCCAAATGCTGTCCCTAGGCAAAAAGTTCATTCTCTCATGATTATATATATATATAAAATATGTAAAATACTATATTATATATATTATGCATATACATATAATATATACAAATAAATACAGGTAAATATCTATAGCTATATTTGTATATATCAGTATCACACAAAGGTCTATTTCCAAACCAGTGTGCTCTAGTCTGCTTCTGTTACCCCTGCTCTTTTTCTTATACATTTATTTTATTCCTTGAATGAGTCACAACACTTTCTGTTTACCTAGCTAGCTGATTCCACTATCTGGAAGAATCTTTCCCTGTTCCTCTGCCTGTTTCCTATCCATTTTTCATGTTTTTGTCTTAGTTTAGATTTTATCCTTATAGAAAAACTTCCCTGAACTCCAGAGAAGATCATGTCTTTCCATTATTCTCTTTTATAATAGCTTAAAGTCCCTCTTTGTAGCACTTAGCAGATCATAACAAATTATTTATGTATTTACTTAATATAGATCTTAATATAGACTGTTAAAGTACATTAAAATAGGTGCTATTTGTGCTTTTTACTACGTGTCTTTGCATGAGTACCATCTGACGCATAATGTGCTCATAATATTTAGACTTTGACATAAGTATTAGAATAAATGATACAAGATTCCTAGAGCATCCTTTGAGAAATTGAAAAACCTTTCTTTCCTAATCAAACTTAAAGATAATTCAGATAATTTTATTATTTTCTATTAAATTTTGAATTTATTTTTTATTTGAGTATAGTTGACACACAATGTTACATTAGTCTCAGGTATACAACACAGTGATTCAACTTCTCTATACGTTATGCTATGCTCACCACAAGGGTCGTGACCATCTGTCACCATAAAATGTATTACAACATCATTGACTATATTCCTGATGCTGTACACTTTATTCCTGTGACTTAGTCATTTCATAACTGGAAACTGTATCTCTCATTCCCCTTCACCCATTTTGCCTATCCCCCCACTCCCCTCCCCTATGGCAACCATCACTTCTCTATATTTATACATCTGATTCTATTTGTTTATTAATTTGCTTTGTTTTTTAGATTCCACATATAAGTTAGAGCATATGATATTTGTCTTCCTCAGTCTGACTTATTCTACTTAGCATAATATCCTCTAGGTCCATCTAGTTGTCGAAAATGGCATGATCTTCTCCTTTTTTATGACTGTGTAATATTCCTGTTTCTCTGTGTGTATGTACTACATCTTCCTCATCTATTTATCTATCAGTGAACACTGAGGTTGCTTCCTTATCTTGGCTGTCCTAAATAATGCTGCAGTAAAACATAGGATGCATATATCTTTTTGAATTAGTGTTTTCATTTTCTTTGGGTAGATACCCAGGAGTGAAATCATTAGACTGTATGATATTTCTATGTTTAATTTTTTGAGGATCCTCCATCCTATTTTCCACAGTGGCTTGCCAAAGCTTGTAATTTCTTGTCTTTTTTTATTTTAACCATTCTTATAGGTGTGAGGTGATATCTCATTGTGGTTTTGATTTTCATTTCCCTGATGATAAGTGATGTTGAACATCTTTCCATGTGTCTCTTGGCCATCGGTATGTCTTCTTTGCAAGGAGAACATGATAACCCCTACACTACAGAAACATCGTATATCTTCTTTGGAGAAATGTTTATTCAGGCCTTCTGTCCATTTTTTAATTGGATTATTCGGTTTTGGGGGGTTTAAGCTGTTTAAATTCTTTATATATTTTGAGGATACTAATCCCTTATTGGATATATCATTTTCAAATAAATTTTCTCATTCAGTTGGTTGTCTTTTTGTTCTATTGATGGTTTTCTTCACTGTACAAAAACTTTTTATTTTGGTGTAGTCCTAATAGTTTATTTTTGCTTTTATTTTCCTTGCCTTAGGAGACATGTCTTAAAAAATGTTGTGGCTGATGTCAGAGATGTTACTCCTTGTGCTCTCTTCTAGGATTTTTATGGTTTCAGGTCTCACATTCAGGTCTTTCATCCATTTTGAGTTTATTTTTGTGTGTGCTTTCAGAAAGTAATCTAGTTTCATTCTTTTGTATGTGACTATCCAGTTCTTCCAAAACCATTTATTGAAGAGACTATAGTAGCCAAAGAAATCTATAGATTCAGTGCCATCCCTATCAAAATACCAACAACATTTTTCACAAAACTAGAACAAATAATTCTAAAATTTATATGGAACCACAAAAGACCTCAAACAGCCAAAGCAATCTTGAGAAAAAAGAACAAAGCTGGAGGTATCACAACTCCAAATTCCAAAATATACCATAAAGCTGTAGTGATCAAAACAGTATGGTACTGGCATAAAAATAGACACGTAGATCCAGTAGAACAGAATAGAGAGCCCAGAAATAAACCCATGCTTATATGGTCAATTAATCTATGACAAAGGAGCCAAGAATATAAAATGGGGAAAAACAATAATCCAGGTAATATTAAATAAGTGGGTGGTAAAGTGATCATGGACCATGACTACTGACTGTATCATACTACTTTATATATAACACATTCACTTCAGTCTGAAAAACCTAAAAAGACATTATCCTCAAGACTGTGTTATCATGGGATTAACACACATTTCAGCTCTCAGCAATAATTATGAAGTATACTAGTCACTGTTTCTGTTCAATTAATTTTTAAAAATGATATTGTGAACAATAAGGAGAATAAGCATATTTAAAATGTATATAATATCCATGTTTGTACTGAGCAGTTTTAGGGTACTCAAAAAAAATTTTTTTTTTTTTAGTGTGAAATGAGTGTATTAAATGTTTAGCGTCATTGCCTTTACAGTGCAAATATTTCAACAAATATATGCATGGCCAGGCTAATCAAGTGTTTCAAATTATTTATTGCAAGAAATAAGATAAAAATAAATTTATGCTTACATATATTTGTCTGTTGATGATTGAGTACTAGAGATCTGGAGGCTTCTTAGAAAAATAAGGCATAGAGCAAAAAGAGTTTGGCATCTTGAGATTATCTGTTGAGCAGAAAGCTGTCATCTTTTTCCTGCTTTTGCCTAAAGACCTGGAACATTAGCGTGTTCACCTGGCCAAAGACAGATGGCTGCCCACACATTCTCCCTAGGCTTAACACTTGTTCTCCCAATACCAGCCACCCAAGGAGTTTGGCCCACCCACCATCTGTGGATCTGTGGCCTCTTCCTCACTGTAAAATTTTAAGTCAACAGACTGAATGACTTTGGACTGTGCATTCTGAGATGGTTCTTTTTCAGTATATAAGTACTACACGTCACCATCTTTGTCAGACAGGCTGGGCTGGGTCAGGCTGCAGTAACAAACACCACCCAATTTTTAGCGGCATAACACAAATGTTTATATTTCACTCATGCTAAGTCTCCAAATGGAACAGCATAAGGTGCAACTCATTGAAGTCACTTAAAGCGCAGGCTCATAAAGGCTCCATCTCAGTGCTTGCTACCTTGATCACCACCTGGGAAAATGAGTTTAAAGCCAAGTGCCTACGATTAAATCTTCCTACCAGAAACTGACACACTTCACTTCTGCTCACATTTCATTGGCCACATCAGGTCAATGGCCATGCATAACTTATGCATGTGGGGGTGGGGGTGGGGAGGAGGGTGAGGGAACGCAATTCAACTATGTGCCTAGAACTAGGAGAAAAGCTATAATAGAGGTGTATACCTCTTTGAGGAATAGAGAGGAAAGTAATATTTTGTAGTTTAAAAATCAGATCCATTAGGGGCACTTGGCTGGCTCAGTTGGTAGAGCATGCAACACTTGATGTCAAGGTTGTAAGTTCAAGCCCCATGTTAGGAGTAGAGATTACTTAAAATCTTTTAAAAAATAAAAATAAAATTCATCAGAAATTATGCATTACATTTTTTTCACACTTTCAAAACAAAACAGCTCTGTATCATATCCTTAAAATCCCTTGCCTTTCTCACTATTTTGAAAAAGTTCCTCTTTAGGATCACTCATGGCAAGAGTTACATAGAGCTCATCCAGATAGTACTGGCCTATATACCATACAGTCCATAAGACCAAAAAACCTGCCATTTTTCCAGGTCTTTCCTGAATAAAGATGGTTCTTTCTATCCAGAAATGCCATGCTTTTTGCTATGTGACCCTAAAAGCAGATTATCCCTTAATTCTATATAGAGGCCAGTGACACACGGTAGGTGAGCTAATGGAAAGGTATGAGAATCTCACACAGGAGTTACTTATGGGTTGGAGATTATGAGAGACATTCAGAGAATAAATCACATCTTTGAGGGTATGCAAGATGAGTGAGTTATTAGAATTGTCAATTAATAAGCTATTTTTTTCTGGTTTTCTGTAAGAACTTCACTACATGAATGCCTTGAAAACAGTGGTTGATAGGTTTCCTTTATTCATCACCATCGTTTGTGTCCTGACATCCACTATCATAACCCAGTCTCCTTCCTCTTCATCTATATCAGCATTTTGGCTTCTGTTTTTAGTGGTGTCCTTACTATGTGTCAGGCATTGTGTTTGGACGGTGGCTGCTTATTGTATTTGATATTGTAATTAATACTTAAACTCAGAAAACTCCTTTAAATATAATATAAAGTCTAATACATAGTCCTGGTAAGGCATCTTTTTTTTTTTTTTCCTAATGTTTTGGTTAACTGAGCTTCCCACTCCGGACATCAAAATTTTAATTGCAATTATCATTGAGATCTCCTTACTTGGTACAGAACATGTTCAATAATGATATTTGGAAAGATACTACAGTTCCAACTTTTATAAAGACAAATATATGCAGAATTACTGCATTTTTTATAAATGCTATATAATGTTACTATGTAGAATATAATAATCCTAATGAAGTGCTAAGATTTATTCAAAACCTTGAGATAAGATGCCATAGCTTCCTGAAATTTTATTATCAATCCAAGGTCCATAGTTCAAAGTATAATTACATTAAAATTGAAAAAATTAAATGAAATATTTTGTATTGTGTTGTTAAGTTAGGTGAGCTGGAACTACATTTCCTACATTTGTTTTCCATAAAGACAAATATGGAAGGTTCCAGATTAGAATTAACTATAAACAGAATTCTCATAATTCATACGAGAATCAGTTGAAAGATGGCATGGTAGCAGCACCCGTGTTTATCCTGGAAAGGCAAGTGTGAGTTTGGGAGCTATTACAGCTCACATACGTTGTTGCTGATCCACTGGGTGACCCATTGTTGTGGTAGCAGTCAGATCCCAAACTCCTCTAGCTGCTGCCAAAACTCCTCTTTCAGCTTCTCCAGCAGCTGGAGCAGGTGAGAATGCAGTGCCTTATTGTAGGCACCTGCTTCACTGAGAACAGAGGCAATGAGAGACATCCTCATGGGTCCAGTTTGCTGTTGCTTTCCCATTTCCCATTCATCTTTCCTTCCCAGCTCCCAGTTCTGTCAACTTCAGAACCCTACAGGCAGAAACAGCAGCCCTCAATAGACTGACAAATACCCACAACTGCTTATGCTCTATTCCTATAACAAATTATTTCATATTTCTCAGAGTGGTTCTGTTTCTCTGCCCCTCTGATAAATGAATATTGAAAATAATTTTTCTATAAATCCCAAACTTTTCATTTTCTAGGTGGAATCTCTGAGAAAGAGCATTAACTCTTCTGCTTTAGGGGTGAGAGACACTGATATAAATACCTACAGTATATTAAAGTCCAATTGCCTGACATGTCTTTTAAAGGCTCATAGCATATTTGAAGGGGGTCTTGTCATGTCCTCTGCTGAAAGAGTGCAAAATGGAGCTTTGTTCTCCGCTCTGTTATGGCCACTACTCATCACTCTCATATATGCCCTGAACCTCTGCTGGCCTCACTGAGGCCCCTTCTCTAGGATTCTGGCACCTCACTCCTCCTTAAATACAACTACAGTGGCCTCTGCAAAGAGAGATGCAAGAAAGCTCATCCTTCTTTTACTGCCCTAACGCAGAACGATTGTGAATGTAGTGAGACTTCACTGGAGACTGGAGCAAGAGGGAATTACAGCATAGGGCAAAACAAATTTAAGATGGAGTAAAATAGTACAGCTCTCCATGTACAAAGAGAAGTTTTTGGATTTTCTTAATTGTACCAATCATATATAAACCTCATGTGATCTGGTTTTCATTCTTGCTTCCTTGTTTCAAGGTTCGTCTTGCTGTCTCTCTTCCTTCTCCTCAAAGAGAGTGGTTCTTTTTGGGGCATCTGGGTGGCTCAGTTAGTTAAGCGTCTGGTTCTTCATTTTGGCTCAGGTCATAATCCCATGGTGGGGACATCAAGCCCCACATAGGGTTCTGTGCTGGGTGTGGTGGAGCTTGCTTAAGATTCTCTCTTTCTCCTTCTACCCCTCCCCCACCACACATGTGTACGCATACACACACACTCTCTCTCAATAAAGAAATAAATAACAACAATAATAATTAAAAAGAATGGTTCTTTCTCAACATTTCATTTTGCAAACCTTTCACCTTTTTAAGGAAAAGGCCATTCCTGGGCACCTGGGTGGCTCAGTTGAGCCTCTGACTCTTGATTTTGGGCTCAGGTCATGATCTCAAGGTTGTGAGATTGAGCCCTGCATCTGGATCCCCACTTAACTAGGAGTCTGCTTGGAATTCTCTCTCTTGCTCTCTCTCTGGCCCTCCGCCCTCATATAAATAAATCTTAGGAAAAAAAGTCCATTCCTATCTCACAGGTATTAATTTTACTCATCCAGGGAAATACAAAGAACACAATAATTCACAGTGGTACATTTCCCAAAGTCTGAGTTAGTGTGCCAAATATACCATGGGTTTTAGCAGAAAAAACTGGGGGCTGCCTAGAAAAAGAGAATGGAGTTGGGTACTATGTAGATCCCTTATGAGGTCAGTTTTCTAATGGGAGGTGAGTAAAAGCTTCCTAGCCTCTTCCTGGGGCCTTTTAGTCTCTTGAGGGTAAGTTTCAGATTGAAAATACACACACGCACGCACACGTGCACGCACACACACACACATACTATATATATATATATATGCCTATATGTTTACAAAATGCACACGCACACAATACATAAACACAAAGTAGCTATCCATATGGTGGAGAAAAAAATCCTAAAGGCAAGGAACATCTTAGATTTCCTTTCTCACTACCCACTACCATTGAAATCCCGAGGATTTTGTTTTTATTTTATTTTTTATTCAAGCATGTTTGTACAAATTTGAGATATATTTCCAAATTATATATACTGGCATTTTAAAGTTAGCTTTTATTATTTTCTAGCCAATAGATTTGTTGATGTTGGCATGTGTGGTTAGAATCCATTCTCTGTTTCTCCCTCTAGAGCCCAGATTTTGTGTTACACAGGTGTCTAATATTTTCGTAAATGACTTTCCCATTTCATGCCAAACTTATAGCATTAAGGCATTTAAAATGATATAAGTGAAATATTAGTATCTTGATCTGGGATTACTAACAATTCATATATTGTCAAATGAGTATTATTTACCTGCATTTGTTATGCAAATGCTTACCACTAGATTATCAGGTCAGAAAGAAATGCCATTTCCCTTTACTATAATTTAGCAGTATTTTCAGACCCTAAAACAAATGCCACCTCTTCAATATCTTCAATAGTAAAACATTTTAGAGTTTGTAATGCATTACTTATGATTCTACTTATTTATTTCTTCCTAATTGAAATCATTGACTTAATATCTTGAGCATCACATGTTGTGCAGGCACCGTGCTAGGAACTGAGGTTGCACCAAAGAAAGACATAGTATCTCTCACTAAGGAAGATTTTTCCACATCCACCTTCCCCACAAACTTGACAGGGCTTTATTCATCTTTGTGTTCCCCACAGAATTTTCCAGAGCATCTTCAACATGTGAGGTATTCAGTTAAATGTGTTAAACTCTATCTCAGTGTCTCAAGATGGAGAGAGGAGCCAAAAAGATATTAAGAGCTATGGGCTAGGCATTGTGTAGGTAATGCTTTTATAGAATTCTCACAACAATCATTCACATCAAATACTTCGAACAGTTTAGTAAAAGTAGCCCACTGCTGTGAAAATTGTAGGCATTTAAAAAATAGCCATTAGGAAATGAACTAAAAAAAAAAAGCAATTTTTGGAGAAATGCAGACAATCCTGAGAAAATAGGATTCTGGAATAAGCTGAAAAAGTTTGGGTCAGTGAGGCTCAGTAAGCTGTCTTGCTAAACAGGTCTTTATCCACTCTATTCCCAGTGGACAGGGTGCTCCTCTCCTGTGCACAAGAACTTATTTGTTTCCATTTTTTTAAAAAAAAACTATGAATGTACATGCAGAATGAGTTCTTAAGAAAGTTTATTAACTCATATATTAGAGGGACAAAAGTTGCTGCATCTCTTTTTCAAAACAGGTATTCCACAAAAACAAATTATAATTAGGTAATTATGTTTTGTATCTGTTTCTTATTCCAGCCTACTACTATGTCAAATTGCAGCTTTTTCTTGTGATACAGTGCTCAGATAAACTCCACATCTACTTTCATTAGTGTGCTGTTTGGAAGGTGGTGTGAAATCTTTAGAAGGAAGGTCAAAATGCAAACACCAGTCATTTCTAATTATTGCGCTCACATAACTATATTAACATGCTTCAGGCGTTATACCCTAAATTATAACCCAATTGAGCTGATTATAAAGAGGCACTGATAAATGAGCTGTTTTAATAAGCATTTATTTATGGATTAGTTATCAGAGTTTCTTCCATTAAAGTAAAAATAATGAGGATGCTGAATCACATGAAGATGGCAAGGCTGCCAAGCGCCATCTTTTCCTTTAGATGAGAGCATGAGAGCGTTTAGAAGAAAAGGAGGCGGTGTTCTTTAACGAACACAGATTTCCTTTCAAATTATCCCACTGCTCAAGGAAGGACTGTTATTTAATAAAAGGCATTAACTTTAAACGTCAGTCACCATTTCATTCCTTATATGCAAAAAGGCAATGAACAGGAGCTATATTTCTACTTTGCCATTTAGCCCTTTTTGTCTTTGAGTGGAGGCTATGAAGTGGAGAGGGCCATTTTGTTATAAGCACCAAAGTGAAAACGATCATTTGATTACTGTTTGTGAATGAGTGATGTTAGAAGCTGAGCCAAAGACTGGAAAGGGAAATCCATGGAACCACTTCAAGTTCTCAGGTCTTTGAGGTCAGCAGGACTCTGAGCTTCAAAGCCGCCCTGCGGATGTGCACATGCATATTTCCCTGTCATGCCCAAGTGCCATGATGACAGAAGCTGGGGAGACACACAGATGGCACTTCAATCTCACCAGGATCTCTGGTTATCCTTCATCTATTTTCCTTTTCTAACCTGCGATCCAGAACGTAGGTCAACATGTTTTGCAACTCATGGCTGTTTTTGCAATTCATAGAAAAACTTTAATATTTGACCAGCATTCTGTTAGAAAATAATTATTGCTTCTGCTTGCAAATAAGTGAAAAGACAGTTACCTAGGTTTTCAAATACTATCCAGCTTAATATTTTAATATACCAAGTGCTTATAATAAAATTGAATCATACCTTAAAGATTGATGTCATTCCCATTTATTACAAAATTCTTTTTTTTTCCCCAAAAAGGCACCAATCTAAGCCCTCCCACACCCTGCTTAAAGAAAGAAATTTTAATCATGTTGCAAAGATTTCATATGTAATTATGACCACAGGAGTCACAAATCTTGAAAGTTCTCCTCTTGAGAGTGTATCCTCTAAATTAAATTTCTCTTCTGATAGAAAAGTGAAAAACCAAATTCCAACTAACCAATGGGATGTATGTGGACTTAATCTAGTTCATTGGTTTCATGTTAAGATTAAAGTTAAAACATTTTAAAATTCAAATCTTATTTTATCTGTATTTTTCAACTTACACCACATGATCAGCTACTCAATTGATGCCATTAAACATATATGAATCTGCATTTTATAACGTGAACCATAAAAATGAAACTGATATGGTATTGAACTTTCATAATGAATAGGACTGGGTTTTAGTAACAAAAATGAGACTTTTATAACAACTGATATAACTAAAGAATTATAGGATTTGACTAAGTTCTTGGTAAGAAATTGACTAATCAGTAGAAAGGAGGGATTCAAGAAAGCAAAGGTAGGGAATAGTTACCAAGGGAAAAAGAAAGCTCTGTTTTCTCTGTATATCCCAATGAGTAGAAATTCTTCCTCAATAAACTGGTTACAATTACATAAACTATAGATACACAATGAGACTTTAGATTCTCACCAGTGTGCTGAACACAACAGACTATGAGAATCTTGGCTTAAATTTTATTAAGCAAATTAAGAAACAAAATATCTATATGTATCAAACTGCTAATGATTATTCTATTTTCACATGTGAGTATGACAAATATGGAATACAGGTACTTTTACTATATCTTTAAAGGTGAAAATTTCTTTGCTCTATAGCAAAACCTAAGCATATTTTTCTTTCATGTTGAGTCTTAGAATAGCAATCTCTTTGGAGACTGGTTGTCTGAAATTCTCTCTTGCATGACCATTCAGGCTTAACCATAATCCAGCTAAAGCTGAATCATTGATTGACACTAGGCACTGGGGCAGACAGATGAATTTCTCTGGTTTAAAGTTTAATGGAACAGATCTTTTGATCTCTGATTCTGTAAGGAATCTGAAGTCCATTTTCTTTCCCAGGTTTCTCTGGTGCTAGTACATTGTCGCATACGGATCTCATTTTCATGAGTAGAATGTAATATAGCGAGGTCAACATTGCTAAACTAATACAACGATTCATATTCATATGTCCTGCAAGTTAGCTTGATCACTCTCATTCCCAAGGGTGCTTAATCTATCCAATACAAATGCGAGATAGGTTATTTTAAGGTCTAAGGTTGGACCTGATATCATACAAATATAAGCTAGTTTAATCCTGGAATTCAGCATTTACTCTCATTTCTGAAATGCTCACAAAATCATTTTAATGTGAATATCAAAACCTCAAAAATTAAAAAAAAAATAAAACCATCCCTTCGTTTCTTATAGTCAAGTCTTTTTTCTTATATCAGCTTCTATAAGCCCTGAGCAATATCTGAATCAATGGAGAAAGAGGAATTATCGCAAGTCATATTTCCTACTACACAACTCATTTTGTAGTTCTAGTCTACTCTCAAGGATGCAGGTCCCAGACTGGTAAAACCTGGTTGAAGTTTTTCTGATTCTGCATTTTTTAAAAAAGATTTATGTATGTATGTATGTATTTATTTATTTATTTGGGGGGGGGAGGGAGAGAGAGAGTTTCAAACAGACTCCCCACTGAGCACGGAGTCTGATATGGGGCTTGATCTCATGACCCTGAAATCACCACCTGAGCCAAAATCAAGATTCGTTTGTTTCACTGATTGAGCCAACGAGGCACACCCTCTGATTCTGCATTTTATTGAAGTCTTCCCTTGACTAGGATTATGGGCACGCAGACGTACCTGCAGATACAAAGATTTCTAGGTCCTGCCTGAGGTAGGCCAGATTGTTTTGCTCTTTACACTAATTCGAGGTCCATTCCAGTTTAGAATGACTTCAAGTGGAAGATGAGTGAGGTGAAGAAATATGAATAGCCATTTTTTCACTGCATTTCCTTCTATGTAGAATATTTTTTTTTTTATAAACCTCTATCCTCCCAGGTCCTTGCCAGCAAACTGAGAGATAAGATACACTGGGGCACTTTTTAAAAATTTCAATCCTATTCTAATAAGACCATTCTTAACACAAAAAACTCATAAAATTGGTATAAAAATATAGTATAAAATTTCAAACCCTCCATTAAACCTCAATTCCTCTCTAAGCGTCATCTATGAGGTTCCTTTTCTTTTGGTAGTCTTTGACCAAAGGTGATCAAGTAATTGTTCTAACAGAGTTTGGGGGAGAGTGCAAACTGCTGATAAGACCAATAAAGCTGAGCTTTTAAATTTTCTGCATTTCAATTGCATAATCAAAACCTGACGATAGCACATCACACACTCAGAGAACGCCGTGGGCATTGCACACAAAATGAAAATTCGTTCTAAAAGCCTTTTCATTCCCCGTGGCCTAGGGTGCTCCTGTCCTGGCCATGTATATGAAAGAGGGTCAGACACAAAATGGAAAAAATATTGTGCCTGTGAGTGAAAGCAAAATCCAGAGAAAACGGAGAGCATTGAGGGTTGAAATAGAAAAGTGAGCAGCTGTAATTAGTTCCAGTGCTGTATGAGAATAAAAAAACAAAACCACTTTTAAGAACACAAACAGGCAGAATGCCAGCTGAGATAGTGACTAGTGCCGTAACAAACCTTGGTCAATAGTGAGCAATAAGAAAGTAAATAAAGCTTGTGGGAAAAGCTTGACATCAATTCCATTGGCTCCACTTTTCATAAATTACCATCTGTAATAAAAGTCATTCTGCTATATTACTTTTAAGGTAAGGCAGCATTTAATGCCAATGGTGGTTTTAAATAAAGGCAGAATATATCATCACATATCCTACACTAAATAGGCACATAAGGCAATTTTAATTACTTTTTGTTTGGGAAAGAGTGAAATTTCCTGTGTTCACAGATACTTTCATTTTAAGAAAAAATAGTGCAAGGGGAATCAAGGTAGGGAAAGAGCCTTTTCCCCAGTGCTCAGCATTGATTTCTGCCCTGCTTGAAACCTGCTTTCCTTATTCAATTAAACAACCTGACCTTGCAAAAGTGTTAAATCAGAACTTGCCTAGGCATTTCTCATTTGTGCACACTGAAAGCTAGAACTCTTCCAACATGAAACCAAACATTATTATAGAAGGTTTCATATTCATTTCTCTGAGTTTAGATGAAAATATGCTCAAGCCGTGTTGGTAGGAAACATATGCATGTTATTATAATATGGACCTTAACACATTTTCTTGAAATAACTTTGTCTTTTCTCAGATATGTTTAAGAGAGACACACAGAGAAAGATATCTTGGGACTGCCACTGTATTCTCTCAGTTAGTTTTATTTACCTACCCACAGCATCTACAAACCTGTTAATTTTTTGCAGAAAGGTCTATTCCTTTCATGTGACTATATGAATAGACCTCTATACATCCTAAGGGGTGTGTTCTTTGAGGAAGGGAAAGACCAGGGAGTGACTCTATCCATTCTCCGATGGCATTTTGAAATTTCATAAATTCATGAAAGAAGCCTGTGGTCTTTCATGAGTCTGACTCAAAGATAGAACACTGATAGATGAGTGAAGAAAAAGCAGCCCCTTTTAAGTTGAGGACTATGAATGCCCTAGCTGTCCCCACTTTTTCCTATTTTTCTTCTTGACCACTTGATACATATTTGTTTATTGACAGTTTTCCCCATTAGAATGTAAGAACCAAGAGAAAGGGAATTTGTTTTGTTCACCACTGTATTCCCAATACCTAGAATTCATGGGAGGTGCTCTACACGTATGTTGTGAATGATTGAATGGAAAAAAACCCCAAAATTGATAACCTGTCATGCCTGAATTATACATGAATCATACAAATTGCTCACTTTCTGAAAACTGTACTCTTGAAATCCCCCAGGTACCTCACAGTTGAACATTTGGAATGACTGACACCAGTCCTTACTCTTTTCCATCCCTCTGTTGTACCTCATATAACTACCAGCTTCTCCTTTTAAAATTTTAATGGTTTCCATCAGAGTCCATTTCCCTTAATCCTTTTAATTGTCTGAAAATTCATTGCCTTGTCCTTTACTGGATTCTTTATAGGATGAACTGTGGGCATATCCTAAGCACAGCCTTTGCTATATGACTCTTCTCACCTTTATCATCTCCATAAGAAGCCTATCCACCCCCTTGGCTTCAAACTTCATAGATACACTATATATAGATACAGAAAGACACAGATATTTTTCTTCACCAATGATGTAGCTCCACATTTTCTGTCTTTACAAGAAACAATGTAGTGGTAATTCCCATTTGTATTGCCCATTCCATTTCTTTCTCCAGATCTGCATATTTTCATTCATGGAGTCATTATTTTTCTTTGTATTATTCCTAAGACCTACAATATCTAATAACTCCCCAGATTTTATTCATTTTTTAATACAAGTAGATCTAACTAAAAATCCCTTGCCTAATCTTGAGATGTGGTACCTAGACACTTTACAGCATCTTTATGGCCTTTTTGCTTCACCGCAATGCTCTGCAATCTTTCTAGAACTATTAGAGCTCTGCTTCAATCATACAACTCCCCTGCTGATTATAAAAGAAGACTCATTGATGATTATTAGAGCCTACATTCTTGGCACAGGTTTCAACACCCATTACAAACAGGGTCCCAACCTCCCCTAACAGTTTTTCTCATAACTGTCTTTCATGAATCGTCATCTGTAGCCTACCCAGTCAACTTAATTGTGTTTTCCTATTTACGTGTTTACTAATACTCCTCTGTGGAACAGTTTCTCAGTAATTTATATCTATTCAAATCTTACTCATTCTTCAAGAGACTGTTAAAATATAATTGCTTTTGTGACCTCCATTAAAAGCCCCCTGACTAACAGAGCTGGAAATACTCTGCTCTCTGAGTGCCTTAACATGATTTTATTACTTATTGAAGGTCTGTAATTTACTACTTGGATATGTTCCATCTTTTCATGAGTGTCTGCTTTCTGTCTTGTACTAGAATAAAATTCCTTAAGAGCAGATCCTGTGTATTCCTTATCTATTAATTTTCCTTAGTACCTGGCACTTAGTAGGAATGTGTTCAATTAATATAGATTATCATCCATATGTTGAAATGCAAGGTCTGTCTATTACCATGTTTAATTCAATGGAGACCATAAATAGAGTTTCTACTTAATATTTAGGCATTAGAATGAGTAGCATGCATTTATATAAGAATCCAAGACTCCAAACTCTATGGTATTCAATCCAGAAGAAAAAAATTACGTCGTTTTCTTATTCTTTTGGCATATGTATCATCATGTGATTCCCATTCCAGTTCTCTGCTCTTACAACAATTTTTAAAAGTCAGATTTCTGAGCAGTTGTTCAAGAAGTTATATTTAGGGCTTTCAATTTTGTAATGCTCCCAGTGGAACTAAACTATTATTAACCTCTAGGATTTATAAAATCATTCATATACGTATTTGTTTCTCAAATCATTGCTTCTATATATTGCTGGAATAATCTAGTGACAGTTACACCATAGACAAAAAATATCATCACCTATAAATCATCTGTGCTGGGATGAGTTTGCCCAGTATGTACAGAAGCATCTAGGAGCAAGACAGTTGATCTATAGGAGGTGATGCCTTCAAGGCCTATCTTAACCCCAGGTAGAAACTTAAAACAGTGACTCAAAAAGCAAAATTGGATTTCATTTATCTTTTCCAGCTGTCAGGGTTGAATTTTCAATATGTTTCACTCAGTCAAATTTTCCTCCATTAGCATTAGAAATCTAAAAGCTCTAGTTTCCTTAATATAAATAAGATTGCTTGCTGTACACCTTCTTTTATCAAAATATTACTGATGAAGAAGGAAAAATCAAAGAATTTTATCTACATGTAACTTTGAGCAAATAAGTAAGTGCCTGCTACAATATACTAGATTACTGATTTTTAAGGAGACAGATGAACATTTTATAAGGCCTTAATGTATATACTAAAAATTACAAAAATCCTTAATATGTTATGTAAACATGGTATCCTCAAAATGTAATACACAAAGTTGTACTAATATTCTGGATTGCAAATGAAAATTAAACATTTAGCAAACATCTCCAATTTTTTTAAGATCCAGTAAACAAGATTTTAATTAAACTTTTACTATTCTCCCCTCCATTTACTCCCTGCTTGTTACCTCCCTTCTCATGCTATCAGCTGTATTACAAGTTTGGCTATGTCACAGGTACTTCCTTGTGTCTGGCAGTTGTCTGACTCCACATTCTTTTTTATTTCTCTTCGAAAGACTAGTTTGTGTTTCTTTCATCCAGTCGATGACAACTGTCTCAAGAACTGCAACTATATCTTACTTGTCTTTGGACTTAAGCACCCAGAAATATTAGAACGTGGTTAGCCCCAAGTATGTTTGCTAAATTGAACTGCGTAAGTGATCAAGGGAAAGGGAGTGATCCTGTCCCAGAACTTCCTAAAAATTCGCTCCTGATCTCTTAAGCAGATCCTTGACTCAGCAATTCGGTGATCTACCCTTAATTCTACTTCTGCGGACTCCAGCTCCTTACTCTACTCCCACCGTTATCCATAGAGTTAACTACACATCCCAAACCCCCTGTTAATGGAACAGAGAAAGGTTGGAGCTTTTCACCTATTTTCCCTTGAAGCCTCTATTTATGTCAATCTATTTCCACTTCTACCTTAGAATAAAAATAAACCTTTCACTGTTACCCAACCTAGGTTATCAAGGCCTTTTCCAGACTTTTCAATGATAAGTATTGGCCTATCAAAGCATGATATATAGGCACAGTGAAAGCCATGACTGGGAGAAAAAAAATGAGAACAATATATTATTTAAAACTCAGTATGTGGAGAGCCTTGGTGGCTCAGTCTGTTGACCATTGGACTCTTGATTTCAGCTTCCAGGTCATGATCTCAGGGTGGTAAGATTGAACCCCAAGTTGCATTCCACACTCTGCAGAGAGTCTGCTTGGGATTCTCCCTCTCCCTTTCTCTCTGCCCTCCCCACCACACTGCAGTGCTCAATCTCTCTCTCTCTCTCTCTCTCTCTCTGTAAAATAAATAAATATCTTTAAAGAAAATAAAACTCAATATGTACTCTGCTCTGTGCTATACATAATCAGAGCCTATACACAACATAAAGATCTATAATTATATTTCAGCAGTGACACTTCAGAATGTAAATAGACTTTCTACATAAAAATTATATTTTAAGAGGAATATTTCATAATGTTAAGACAGTTCAGCAGGAAGATATCACAACTGCAAATTGCTATAAATGCATTCACACAGGCTAAAAATAAATGAAGCAAAAAATGGATAGAAATAGTATTAATAGTACATTTGCATACTTATTTAGAAATGTTAGCATACATCTCTTAGGCTGATAGAAAAATGCAAAAAAAAACCCCAAAAACAAATCAGAAAGATATGAATTTGAACAGCACAAATAGGAACCAATAATAGAATTATAATTTTAAAAATCTCATATATTTGGAAATTAAGTGACATACTTCTAAGTAGCCCAAAATGGAAATTAGAAATTATTTTGAACTATAATGGTAATGAAAACACAACATATTAAGATATTTGAGATACGGATGAAATAGTGCTTAGAACAAAATTTACAACAGTAAATGCATATACTAAAGCAGGAAACCCATGATCTATGCATTTCAAGAAGCTAGAAAAAGAAGAGTAAATTAAAATAAGATAAAGTACCTCTTAATATTCTTTACCTATTTCACTCATCCCTCCACACCCCCAACAGTTTGTTCTCTATATATTTATGAGTGTGTTTCTCTCTTTGTTATTGTTGTTGTGTGTTTGTTTTGTTTTTTGGATTCCACAGATGAGTGAAATTATATGGTACTTGTCTTTCTCTGTCTGGTTTATTTCACTTAGCATAATACCCTCCAGGTCCATCCATGTTGTTGCAAATGGAGAGATTTCTTTCTTATATCTGAGTAATATTCCATTGTGTGTGACAGATGGCAACCATACTTATCATGGTTAACATTGCTTAATGTATAGAATTATTGATTCTTTATGTTGTACACTTGAAGCTGGTTTACATGGTGTGTCATCTGTACTTAAATAAGAAAAATAAAATAAGAGATTAACACCAAATAAATAAATAATAAAAATGTGCAAAGTGTTTCATATTTGAATTGTATTTCAATAAAGCATTTAAAAATAAAACCAAAATAAGATAAAGTAAAAGGAAGAAAATAATAATAGCAAATATCAATGGAATTGAAAAGAAACACATAATAGAAAAATCCAGCAAAGCTGAAAGTTGGTTTTTTTAAATGACTAATACAATTAATATACTCCCACAAATACCTATCAAGAAAAAAGACAGAATAATTACTAACAATCAACAACAAATGAAAAGGGGATACACTACAAATCTTACAGGTATTAAAAAGGTAATAAAAGTATATTGCAAACAAATTCACGTCAATAAAGTTGAACAATGATATCAAATGTACAAATTTCTTGAAAACACAAATTTAAAAACTGACACAAGAATAAAAATAGGACTAGCTAATACATTTTTAAATTTTTATATTCTTCAAATATTTTTTAAGTAATCTCTACACCCAACATGGGGCTCAAACTCACAACCCCAAGATCAGAAGTCAGATACTCTACTGACTGAGCCAGCCAGGATCCCCTATATTCTTAGAATATTTTAATATTTTTTTCCATGACAAACTCCTTTTGAAGAAGATTCAATATGTTTTATAAAACCAGCTCAAACCCAATATCAAAACATGACATGGCCTTTCTAAGAAAGGAAATCATATGCCAAAGTCCTATGGTTATAGAAGCAAAATTTATACCCAACATTATAGTAAACTGAATCCATTGGAATAGAAAGTATTGATGCTGCAGTAGAATTTATTTTGGGAATGGAAGTTTGATATAATGTTGGAAAATCAATGTCATTCTCTATATTAATTGGAAAAAAGAAAATGTTACAACAAATATAAGAAAAAATTTATTTGATAAAATTCAAAGTTGATTCATGAAAATGTTTCATTTTGTTTTGTTTTTACAATACAGTAATAAAAGGAAACTTCCTAATTCTGGTAATGTGTATCTCCTCCCCCTCAAGAAGGGAAAAATAATTGCTGTAGCCATAGTAGTCATTGCAATCCTTGGATTGTTATTGTTTAAAATCTATAACTTTTAAAAGACAATATTGAGAAAATGTTCAGTAGAAGAAATACTTGGGCTTAGATATTTTCTAAATAATCTATACTGAAATGTGTAAAATATCTACAAATAGAGCAAGGATGATTTTCTTTTTCCATGAAAGCAAATAACATTCCGTAGACTGAATTAAAAAAAAAAAAAGATTTTCATAATAGTCTTTTCAAAAAAGTTGTATGAAAATCTAAAAACCTTTAATATATTTCCTTTAGAAAACAATGAGTTTTTAGCACTCCTAAATTTTACTCTACAAATAATCGTGCTTATTTCTCCACATTTCCCATCATTTAATGATTAAAAACTAAACGTAGTGTTTGGGGCATTTCCACTTTTTTGCATCTTACATTCAATTTTAATTATTTGAGCACCTATTTCTTTGAAAGACTAGCTAAGTTAAACTAATATTTACACCACCTTAAAAATGAATCCATCACTGTAATGCTATGTAATATTATATTATAAAGTCCTTAGAAACTTCTAATTTTCTATCCATTAATGTTTTGAATTTTACTTAAATAAAATCCATAAACTCACTAAAAAAATAGGAATTGAAAATATTACTTAAAAATAAATCAATATAATTTTAAATTCAATAATTTATGAAATAGGGAATTTGCTATTGTCACGTTTCATGTGTAATGAATTTTAAAAGTTAAACACTTCCTTAGACATCAAATTTCCCTATTTTTCTCTGAACCCCCATGAGACATAGTAATCAACTAATATGTGTCAAATTTCAACCCATCTCTAATATACATCATAAAAACTCAGATCAAAAAAGAAATCATGAAAATTTTAGTTACAAATGTGTCATCAAACAAATTCAGGTATCAGAGCAATATCTTGATCCAGAAGAATATTCAGCATGTTTTTGGCAGAAATAAGTGGGATGGATGTGTCTTTCATATTTATTGATTGCCGAGCTATAACTGCAAAGAGCTAAACATTCAGTGATCACAAAGGAAAGTACCAGTGGAATATAAACTCAAGCAGGTATCATGTGGTTGGTATTTGTAATCCTAGGACTTCATGCCATGAAACTGGTATTTTTTATCTTTCTTGTAATTGAAAAGTAGTTTTCATGCTATCTTGAAAGGTTTCCAAATAAAATGAGAATTTATTTTATGTAATCTGATCTGTAGTCAAATTTGTTAGAATATAGTTATTCTGCAAACACTTTTAAAGCTTTAATCCATTAGGAATTTACTGTGCCCTAATTTGTGTCACCCAGTGCCATATGACTTTCCAGAGCCTTCTCCAGAAAGCATATGCATCTTTTTCTCATTGGCATTGGGTTTGGTTTATCCAAATGGTGCCAGCATCATTTATTCATTGATCATTGCTTTCCATTGATTAAAAGTATTGACTTTATCTCATTGTCTTCCACTAAAATATTTAATAAATTAATAATTATTAAATAATTAATAGTAAATATTTCATAATTAAATATTTGTTGAGAAAATAAGTGGATAAAAGATTGAATTATATACTAAATTCTGACACATGCTTGTGTTTGCTACCAGATCTTTCCATTATCTTCTATGACTCACCATCTATACACTAAATACTAGGTATGAATCCAAAAAATGAGTCAATAAATCTTTCTGCTTTCAGGGAGACTATAATATAATTACTTATTACAACTAATATTCAGATGAAATTTTAGAGGTTTATAAACATTGCTTAGTTTAATCCATGGCAATTTCCTTGCAAATAAATAACTAATAAATATAATTACTGCCTTATTGTTAATATGTATATGCCTTTATAGAAAACCTATACACACTTTGGATATTTTATCATTAGCTGATCTTACAGTAAAATATTGATTCTCTCTTATGTTATGTAGTATAACAACACAAATACCAAGAAAAAGACATAGACTACCTGAGGTGAGAGTATAAAAATACAATATGTTTCTTCACTAAAGAACAAAGTGCAAGGTCAAGTACTGATCTTCTCAGAGTAGAATCCTTACCAGGCATCCAGCTAAAGTCTGAGCAGAAATTAGAGAGGAAATCAATATTTCACCACTGAGTATTTTTAGAGTTTAAAATTATAGGACACAGAAAGCTCTGACAGAGAGCAAGTGAATGGTGCACAGTGTGTGTGTGTCTGAAATGTCTAAAAATGCTTCACTTGACAAAGCCTTAGAAGAGGTTATCCAGAGTAGCCAGCTTTGATAACTGTTTTTAACTTGTCTTTCCTTTAGATTTGAACACAGAGACAAAATGTTGTGCCCTGTGTAGGCAATGTCTACTAAAAATTACATGCTTGTATTCGGTCCATTTTTTAAAATTTATTTCAATTACATGCAAAGTCTGTTACTTGTGAAATAATTATAAAACTGAAAACTGGTTCAAAGGAGAAGTCTATTATTCAAATAATTAGAAATAATCACAGATAATATAATGGGTACGTCAATTCATTGAGGTGTATGACTTCACAAAATAGCCTGAGAGCTTCAACTGACTTAGTTATACCATAATGGAATTTCAGAATGTAATTTTTAATGGCACTATAGTATTTTTTTAATGTGGGGAGCTATAATTTATTTTAATAATTCCCCAAAATTCCATGGGATATTGAGAAGATATCCAGTGGGGTGCTTTTAAAAGTCATCCTGTCGTGAATATCCTTGTAGTAATTTTTAAAAAATGTTATTGTATTATATTTTTAAATTCTGATCAAGATGGAATGCTGGGAGAAAAAATCCCTATAATTAAGGTCAAATGATGAACAGAAAAATTAATACAAGAAGTTTTCCCATCTGGACCAGGAATTACCATTATATTACTAAAATGCATTTTTTATTGCTTGGGATGAATATGTGTATGTTGCTCATCATTCTTATGCTTTTGTGAATTGTCTGTTATCTGTTGATAGATTATATTCCTGTCCCCAAATATTTGCTCCCTTTCTCTCTATATATGGATTATATATCCCCACCTAATGCTATATAGTTTTTCAGGGCCTCCTGCAGAAAGTATATGTATCTCTGCCTCATTGGCATTGCAATTGGTTTATCCCTGTGTGCTATATGTATATTCAGTTTTCTATATATCATGATTTTTTGACATCTTAAACCTTTCTGGTTAGGAAAAGACTATCTCTCCTAGGGTTAGCTAATATTGGGGGACAAAAGGAAGGTTGAACACTAAACATTATTCTGGGAAAATGTATTCTGAATTTCAGATGGAGATGCATAAAACACCTCAGTCTCTGCATTGGTGATATATTGGGCAGGGTATGTTAGGGTGTACTGATGACTCCAAAATGTTGGTACCTCATAACAGTTTTTATCTGTCTGTTTATCTCCCTATCTGTCTCTATCTCACACTGCATCTTTTAAAAAGTTGTCTAGAGGTTTTGCTCCATGTCTTCTCTCTCTGAGATTCAGGCTGACAGAGTAGCTACTATGTGGAAAAGAGGAGGGGGAATAGATACGTGATAAATTGCACTGTGACTCTTAAATATTCTACCCAGAAAAGCACATTATCTCCACTAGCATTTCACGAACCAAAGCAACACAGATGACTCCGAGGGGAAACGAAGTACAGTCCTGCGACAGAACAAGAAGGAACATCTTCACTATTTGTGGACTAGCGCTGATGACCGCCACTCATGACAGTAACTGCATACAGGCCTTCCTGGTCTGGGGCTAGATGGACAGGCAGGGATGTTGGTGTAGAGAAAGTAGTAGTGTGGTTGAGAGAAAAAGGAAGGAAAATTCTTAGGAAACTGCAGCCCTGACCACTCAGCTCTGTGACAGCACCGTAGAAAGACCTCTGTAGTTCAACCACACTTTGGATGCGTGATTTCTAGAAACACTCCAAGCTATGTGTTTGCTGATTTGTTTGCTTCTGCTATGTTTTTTTAGACACACATTTGTCCTTCCTCTCAATTTCTGAGGAACAGAAATCCTCCTACATCAAACTCTACTTGTAAATGAAAGCATTTTATTCACTGTCTTGAAACAGTTCCTCAGTGCAATTCTTTTTCTTTACTAGGTCAGCAAAAGGTTCAAGATAGCGTAGTACCAATGTATTGTTCTCTTGGCAGCCTGTGAGCATGATGAAGGCAAAGTAATTGGCCAGCTTTAAATTGGGGAATAACTATTATTTAATTTCTTTGTATGAAAAAAGATTCTTATGATTTTAAATATAAAACTTGAAAGAAAAATAGTCCTATTCTCCTTCTGTCTTTTAACACAATACACATTAAACTTAATGAAAAGAAGTCCTTCATTTTGAAAAGAATCATTTAAGAAATGAAAATGTCATAAGGAAAGAAAATGAACATTGGAATCTGAATTCCAATAAATGTCCTTTCTGGTTTTTCAGTGTCATATTCACTAAATCACGTGTGTATATCAGAATTGTCACCATTTCTAAGAGTCTGCAAATATCTTTGTCTTGTGTCATAGGATGAAAATGAAAGAACTTAGAAATACATATTACATGCAATCCTCTAGGCACTACTCCAGAGTCTGACGTCAGTATACGTTACAAGAATATATACGATTACAGTAGTTAAAATGTATACTTTTCTGAAATAATATGTATATTTAACATATAGCCAACAAATACAAAAAGACACAACTAATAATTGCAGATTCAGTGGATAATTAGGTGGAAAACAATGAACAGTATTTTCTTCTATCTGGCAGGTATTTGATTCTATTGCACACAAAGAAATGGAAACATCCCCAAATCCTGCCATAGGCTTCTCTAGGAATTGCCATATATTTCATAACTAATATGAGACAGCATATGGTTATTCAGAAAGTACCTTAGTTATGTAATTAAAGACCTGCTTGATTAATTTTACTTACACTAGTATGTCCCCTGCCTCCTTTAGAAATGAACATTGTGCTTTATCAGTCTCATGCCTGATCTCCATCATTTCAAGTCATCAGCCAGAAACCCCAGGAAAATTCTGTTCCAGACTTTGCTTCAAAAAGACAGTGCCCTTGCATGGTGGGGTAGGTAAAGTAGGAGTTGTTTTAAGGGTCGCTATGACTAACTGATAGAAAAGACTATCTGAAGTGGGCTTGCTGTGAGTTACCACACAGTACAGCAAATAACAATGTAACAATATGAATAGAGTGTGGATCTCTGAAATTTGGGGGAAAGGTGGCCACCATCCTAGCAAGCATGGAATCCCAAAAGCCAAGAAAGTGTGTAAGTCCGTATATAAGTCACAACTGTTCTGGGTTGTCAGAAAGTGTGATAAGAAAAGCTTATCATCATTCTTCTTCCTGATACCTTATCCTAGATGTTTATCCCACATTATAAATTGATTGAAAATATGATCACTTTATTGCATAGTTATAAATATTATGTGGCAATTAGCTCCATGTGTCTTGGAAATTTCCAACAGCCTTCCTTTTTTGTGCTCAAAATACCAAATAGAATTCACGTAGACCCATATGTTTTCTTCCTCACCTTTGTGAGAGCCAATTTTCCTTGAAATAAATTGGGAGATCATAGTCTAGAAAAAAAGAATGAAAAGAGAGGAAGATGTACAACAATTACCACTCCCTTCCTAGTTTTCCCAACTGCTGTGCTCACAGGGTTAGCAAACTACTACAAAGAAAGGAAGACCATAATATAGGCAAGTATAGTTTCTTCCTTTCTTTAGAGAGAAAATGACAGTCTTGTTGACCTCTGCTCACCTGCTGGCACATCTCAGACTTACTTCAGGGTACTGATGGTGTAAATATCCGGAAACAACACCACTAGTTCTCCATTTCTCTAATAGAAACAAAAACACATCAATTTGAGAAGATGAGAGCAGGAGATATTATAGGAAACAATCTACTGTGTCTATTACCCTCCCCCCAAAAAACCTGAATCTGTCTCCGAAAATAAAGCTGCTGAAGTAGAGACTCCTGTTCCTTCATTTTCAAAAGATAGATATAAATGAGTTTTTGCAGTCTTATTTTTTTAATCCCTAGCATCATATTCCAATATGGGACTTGTTCTTTTGATTCATAATAGGTTAGTGACCTCTTTCTTCTTAGTCCATCTTATTTGTCACATTAATGTTCTTCACATTCATAAAAGGAAGTGAGTGAAAGATACTTTTCTTGTCTGTTAGAAATGAATCATGGCCTTATATATTGAAGTATAAAATATACAAAGTAAATTGCACTATGATAGTAATTTGGCAGAACTAACTGATATTCTTCTTTTCCTGAGTTAATGACCATAAAGAGCTATTCTGCAATCATGACTGTTTCTCGTAAATCTTAGATATAGGAGGTGTTCAATAATGTTTTTAAATGAGCTCATAGATGTATATAGCAGCCATATCCCAACATGAATAATATTTCTGCAGAAGTATATTTCAGATAATGTCATGAGATGAAGATAATGAGAAGGTATTATTTTCAATTCAGGGAATTGTTAATGAATATTGAGGAAGGATATCATGAACTTATTAAATTTTCCTCAGAAGATATAATTTGTAATAATTTTGCTAAAAACAGTAATGATTAAAACTCCATGTGTCAGAGGCTGCTAGCTGATTAGAAAACTTATTTCTTCTTCTTCCTGGACCAGAGCTGGTCTACATTCTTTAGACTCCATTGAAATTATACGTGGCCATGTGACTGACTTCTCTTCAATAGAATGTGAGTGGAAATGATGTGTCCTACTTCCCAGCCTGAAGGTGGAAGATTCCTCTGTATGGTGCTCCACGCTCTTTCTCTATTTATTGCTCCTAAGAAGAACAGAATCATAAGAGGGGGAAGGAACTGAGACACTGAGTAACCACATGGATGGGTGCTTATTAGGAATCACTATTTCAGACTTCATGTAAACAATAAATAAACTTCTGTTGTTTGAGAAAAATGAAACAAGTTGCACATCTGATATGACTGACTAAGCTTCTATCAGACCAGCCTTTCCACAGATAACAACCATAAGCTTCTGACAAAATACAACAAACCATTATCTAAAGACCTTGGAGAGTGAAGAAAACCCAGCAGATTCTGCAAGGGAGTCCACTATTGAAGAAGAAAACAGCATGAGACAAGCACTGAGTTAACACTGTCTTGTAGTTGACACTGTGCATGGTGGCTAAAGTCCCCATAGAAAGTGCCCATTTTTCTAGCCTGAAAAAAAGCAGAGTGCAGAATTCTGTAAAGTGATAGGAAAACCTTGGAAGAGAGAGAGAGAGACAGAGATGAGGAGCCACAGTTGTGTGTAAAAATTGCTGGCTGACCCTTGAACTATGCCTCCACATTGTGGACTCAAAGCAATCCAGATAAGGATAAAATAACTGAGCAGAAAGCTGAACTACTGCCCAAGAGATAGTTTTTGTCTAAATTTAATTGCTAAACAAAATTAATACTCTTTGGAAGACTATAACAGAATCCAGAGCTTCCATGACATAACACTGAAAATGTTCAGGGTATGATCTAAATTTATTCGGTGTAGGAAAGGGACAGGAAAATGTGATCCACCTCGAGAGGAAAGAATAATAGAATAGCACAATTATGTTGAAAAATAATGAATGTAAATTAGTGAGGTTAATGCTATCTACTAACAGATAAAAACCTCAGTAACTAATATTAGCTTAATGAATGCACAGTATACATGTTCATGAAAGACTAAATTTAATTTCTTTGCAGACAATGAGATAGATTCAACAAAAATGCTTCCTATAAACCAAGCTAAAAATTAGAAGCAAAGAAAACAATTAAGTGAAAAGGCAACCTATGGACTAGGAGAAAAATATTTGAAAACCATGTATCTGATAAGGGATTCATTTCCAAAACATGCAAGGAACTCCTACAATATAATAGCAAAAAGTTAGTTAACCCTATTCCAAAATAGGCAAAGGACTAGGATAGAATTTCTCAAAAGAAGATAAACAGCAAGCGTATGAAAAGATGCTCAACATCACTGATCATCAGGGAAATGCAAATCAATGAGCTATTTCCTCACACCTGTTAGCATGGCTGTCATTAAGAAAACAAGAAATAACATGTGTTGGTGAGGATGTGGAGAAAAGAAAACCCTTGTGTGTGATTGGTAGAAATAAGTGTAGCCACTATAGAAAACAGTGTGAAGGTTCTTCAAAAACTTAAAAATAGAACCACCATATGATCCAGCAATTTTACTCCTGGGTATATATCCAAAAACTTGAAGTCAGGATCTCAAAGAGATATCTGCACTTCCCTGTTCATTGCATCATTGTTTATAATAGCAAAGATATGGAAACAACCCAGATGTCCATCAACACAGCAATGGATAAAGAAAATGTGGTATATACATATAATGAAATATTATTCAGCCTTTAAAAAAAAGGAAGTCCTACCATTGTAACAACATGGATGAACCTGGAAAACATTACACTAAGTGAAATAAGTCAGCAATAGAAAGACAAATACTTCATGATTCCACTTTTATGAGGTATCTAAAATGCTCCACTGCACAGAAACAGAGAATAGAACGGTAGTTGCCAGGGTATGAAAGTAGGAAGAAATAAGGAGTTGTTTTAAAAAAATTCGTATAAACTATGTCACAAATGGAAAAAAAAAGCCTCACTTCTAGTATACATGAAACATAGGAATAAAAAAAAAGTAAGACTGATAGTGTAATTTTTCATGCAAGTAGAGAAGAATTTTCTCATATTAAAACTATCATTTCTTGAATGTCTGATATTTTCCAGTCACTGGTAGGTGGTTTGGGCAGGCAACATGATATTTTAACTTCAGGGGCGCCTGGGTGGCTCAGTCGTTAAGCGTCTGCCTTCAGCTCAGGGCGTGATCCCAGATCCCTGGGATCAAGCCCCGCATCAGACTCCTCCACTGGGAGCCTGCTTCTTCCTCTCCCACTCCCCCTGCTTGTGTTCCCTCTCTTGCTGGCTGTCTCTCTCTCTGTCAAATAAATAAATAAAATCTTTAAAAAAAACATGATATTATAACTTTAAAAAAATTCAGTCAGTGAATGTGTCTCTATGATTTACTTATTTGATCACTTTCTCATATGTAATAGCATGAAAATAAAGCAATTTTTTTAGGGTTCAATGGAGGGCAACAGAAATTCCTCTAAGTATTTCCATATTGAAAGATATAAAGTATTTGATGCTTGCAAACACATTAGATGAGTTGGATAAACAAAATCCATAGGGCTGCTATTAGATTTCAAGTTATACTACTAGAGTGGTGAAAGATCAGAACATAGCTCCTGTTTCCCAGAGATGAGACAGTCCCCTGACATAGCTGCCAGTTTTCCAGCTGTCCACAGCCCCATGTCTGGGGACCAGGCAGTACAACACTGAGTTCTGCTACTGCAACATCCAAGTCTGCTACCACCACTGAAGGAGGAAAAAGCCCCCTCTGCGTCCTTTCATCTTTCAAAACTTATAGAAGTAAATCTCAATGGTTAAACCAATACCACACCCAAAACCTGGCCACAGGAAAGTCAGTCTAGGGAATAGAGTTCCAAGACTTCTAGCTCTTGCCATAAAGATAAAGATGCAGAGAGAGAATAGATTGAGAATTTAGCCAACACACAAAATCCAGGATACAAGCTAATTCACAGGGCTATAATAAACATGAAACAAGATGAAACATGCAACAGGACCTCAAAAATGCTAGCTCTCTTTCCCTCATAACCACAGATATCCTGGGCCCCGGATGAATCTTATGCTTTAATCTTAAGAATCTGCTTTTATCTCCTGAATTAATGGAACAATGTCCCTACCCAATAGAAAAAGTTCTCTTGAAGAACCTAGAAGAACCAAGTTTTTCCGAAGAACCTAGAGTTGTAGTTCTGAAAAACCTGGAAGTAGATGAGAAAAAAAAAAAAAGACAATATGGGGCACCTGGGTGGCTCTGGTGGTTAAGTGTCTGACTCTTGATTTCGGCTCAGGTCATGATCTCAGGGTTGTGAGATCAAGTCCCAAATCGGGCTCCATGCTGGGTGTGGAGCTAGCCTGAAATTCTCTCTCTCCCTCTGCCCTTCCCAGCCTAAAAACAACAACAACAACAACAACAACAACAACAACAACAATAATAATAATAATGTCTCTGTGCCCAGACAGGAAGGAGATTTGATTCATTTGGAGAAAGGATAGGAACTGAAATGAAAAGGGCAGTTGGGGAAATATGCATCATTCAAGGAACAAATACTTCATAAAGCTTTGAGTCTTCAGACAACTTCAGTCTCATATTTGGGGAAAGAGATATTTTCTGTACTGCTACTGATATTGGTTCTAATACAACAAGAAATAAAGCATTTGGAAACTCAAATGTTTTACATCATGGGTAGCATCATGAGGCAGGACCCTAGGAGAAACCTGAAGCCTCATGGAGCATCTTTGTACAAGAGCCACAGCAAGATGTTTGCCCCAAGTCGCTACATAGGCAGAAAATATCAGCAGGTTGTTTGACAGTAGAACATCAAGTGCTGGTCGTAAGTATATGGAAAACCCCAGAGACTTTCATAAATAAATGGAAGTTTTAGGAAAGGATACCAGCTAAGGTCCTACTTTTATTGAGGTGGAAGGCGATGACCCGGCAACGTTAAAGGCATTAATTTTCATATGACTGTTCTTTGTTACTCACATAACTCAGTGTCTGTGGAGATTTGAGTTACCTACATATGGACTCAGTTCAATATCTGTTTTATGATCCGATATTAGGCACACTTCCTCTGTCACACATTTGGGACCAAGTTCTGGTGGCATGAGCTAGAACTACAGTATTTAACCTTTCTTAAATTCTTGCAGAAAAATTAGACAATTCCTTTAGCTTTCAAAGATAAAATATTCTTTCCCAGTGGGCTTAGAAAAAGGGCCCAATAGAAGGTGCTATAGAATAGTAATTTCTATTTGAATATGTGAAAGAAGAAATGGACATGAAGCTTTGGTGGGGAGACAAAGGCGATCAGTAATAGTTGGTATTTCCTCTGTCCTGTATTCTTCTGGAAGGGCTTTCTTGTTCTGATTTATAAGCCAGGCCAGTAGTTCCCTCTGTCGCGGCATTTAGTGTGGGAAGTAATTCTCCCATTCAATTTTACTGTCTTTGAGGTAGTTATTCTTATTATCTGCATTTTACAAGTGAGGAAACTGGCTTAGAAAGGTTAAGTAACTTGTTCAAGTACACTATTCATGTGAGTTACACATTATATGCTTTCCAGAAACATTGAACTGAATATTTAAGCTCTTTTGACTCCTACGTTATAGAAAAATATACTTATACCAGAAATAATTTTTTCCAGAAAGTTTATCTAGATATATCAGAGAATTTTAACCTGTATTACCTTATTATTGTTTATTATTCTTAGATGATGATCAAACTCTATCCAGTTGAAATACATAGTAGGTGAAATTCCTTCTAAGCCCTAATTCTGAAGAAAAATCACTTAACAATTTGATATACATTGTTCTAGATAAATGTGTATGTTTTAATTTACAAAATATTGCATGTATTTAGCTATGTCATTTTTCCCTTTCACCAATTTCCTGGTGAACTGAATTGTTTCTAGGGTTTGTTTTTTTGTTTTTTTGTTTTTTGCTATTTCAAACAATATTGCAGTTGATTTTGAAATCACTTCTAAACAATTAGTTTATGTATGAAATACTTATCACATTTTTCTGTTTAATCTTTAATTACTGTATATTCAGAAAGGGCATACTTTCCCCCCCAAACTCCAGTAGGAAGAGTAAAATATTGGTTACTTAGTAACCAGGAGTTTGACTGCATATAACTAATAAGCAGACTCACGAATGACTATTTACCTTAACGACTGAAATAAGGCCAAAATCCTTGGATGGGCTACAGAAAAACGAAGGAGAGAGAGTGAAAGTACAGAAGAAAACACTTGCGTGATTGATTTCTATGTCTCTAATGGACCGAAATCCCTTAATTAAATTTGTTATAAATGGGATATTAATTATTGTTTCTACCGAAATTCAACTTCCCTAGTTATATGAATAATTTTATAAAAGTACCTATTATAAATCTGTAGCAACATCATGGTCAATTCCTCCCTATCTGGTAATTAACTTTAACACATTTCCATGAATTAAATTCCATAATACTTGCAGACATAGGAGAAAATTTGAGATACAGTAAAATAGATCTACTTAGGTGAAAGCATTTCCTAGAATATAGTAATAATACTAATAAAATACTATGTACACCCATAGAGGTTTTTTAATATCAGTTTTTCCATCATACCTAACAGATTATCAAAATTTCTGTCTTCTTGGGGAGAATAATTTTTATATTTTATGCATATCCATAAGATACACAAATCTCAAAAGTTGCATGACTGAAGGCATGGAGTTTGGGACTAATCTCACAACTCTGAATTATCAGAATAAGTGGGAGATCTGGGAGAGAGAGTATGTGAGTAAGTAAATGCATAATTGAATGAATAAATGGGATATACAGACAGATAGACAAGTAGGTAAATGGGTAAATACATAGATAGATAGGTAAATGCTTAATTTGAATGTTTATATATTCTATGCACTATAATAAGGTTTTTATATAAGTTATCTTTCTTAACTTTCATAGGAATCCTGTGAAGTAGACATCTTCAGTGAGACATGGAAATTCAGACTTAAAGCTGAATTGCCCATGATCTTGTACTTAATAAATGGTGCGCCCAGGACTCAAACTTGAAATTTAAAAATAAAGACACTCATTCATTCAATGTAATTGAGTGACCATTACGTCCCAGCACCATTCTAGGCATCACAGATAAATAGGGAACAAAACAGACCATGTCTCTGCTCACATACATTTTATATTCTCCTGAAAAGAAGAAACAATAAAAATATGTAGCTATGTAATATACTGGGGGCTAAGGAACACAATGCAAACATAAAAACAAGGTGAGGGAAAAGATCATGAAGACAAGGAGTCAAACACTTTTTTAATAGAAAGGGAAGACATTTGAGCAGAAATCTAAATGAAGTTCAGCACTGCCATCAAGCCATGGGGATGAAGGAGATTTCTTGCAAAATGAAAAGATTCTCAGGTCAGTGTTTGCTAGATGTATGAGCAAAACGGCAAGGAGGTCAGCACTTACTAGAGTGGAATGAGTTGGGAGTGTTGCAGGAGGCGGAAGGTAGGAGGTGAAGCAGAGAAGTTATCAGGGAAAGCATACAGCTCTTCCTTTGGCATTTTATTCAAAGTGAAATGGAAAGCCATTTGAGAACTGTGTGAGGAGAGGTGACAGGTGTGTACTCCACTGTAAATAGGATAACTGGCTGCTGGAGGGCAGGGGAGGGAAGCAACGAAGAGACAAGTTAGGAGAATGACTTCAACCCTATCAAACCCAGTGTGTTTTTTAAATTAAAAAAAAAAACCTTCTTTACTATTTTAAATAAATCTAAAGTATCTATATAACTGATTACCAACATAAATAAAAATTTAGAATAACTAAAAAATTCAGAAGCCCTATTTATCATACCAAAGAGCAGTAAATGCAAAATAATTTATTTTTAAAACCATGTTTTAATAAATGTCTTTTCCTACAGGAATACATTAGAAAACTACTGGCCAGAAATAACTACTGGCCAGATTCCGACACCCATGTGTCTGCCTACTATAAATGGGAAGCTAAGAGGACCAGCCAATACGGCTGTTTCATACCAGCAGCTCACAGACCAAAAACAGCATGGTCAATGTCATTTTCTGACATGGTAAAAAAAATCCTGTTCCAAACAACACCAAGTTTAACGTTTCTTCAATTTACACAGTAGGTACATTCCTTGAAAATTCTATGCACATTAAAAAAAAACCCACTATGTGTTTATGAGTAAAATAAAATTAGATCATGGACTCTGGAGGTGGTGACAAGTGACAGATTCAAGACACGAAGTTAGAAATTACACAATTTGCCAATGATTGAATGTGAGGCTGAGGAAAGAGAGGAGTCCAAGAATTCCTGCTTGAGAAACTTGGAGAATGGAGTTACCACATATAAAGACAAAAACCCTTACTTGCTATGGTTACATCATCACCTTAGGTGTGATAATCATGAGGCTATTGGGAAGACCCCTCTTGACCAAAATGTTTCCTCCCTCACTATACTTAGTGTCTAAAAAGACTAGGCATGTGTTAATTATGACCAATGTCTTCAAAAATAGAGTACATGAGATTAAAATTTTCACAGTAATATTCCTTTAATATTGAGTAAGGTCATTGAAGAAATGGGTATTTTAGTGGGAAAGAAAAAAGTACTGGATATGTACTTCCACATGAAAACTGGTCTGGTTAGAAATACAACACTCATTCATGGTAAAAACTCTCAGTCATTAATGTGAGTAATTTAGAACTGCTACCAGGGGTGCCTGGGTGGCTCAGCTGTTAAGTGTCTGCCTTCAGCTCAGGTCATGATCCCAGGGTCCTGGGATTGAGCCCCGCATCAGGCTCCCTGCTCGGCGGGAAGCCTGCCTCTCTCACACTCCCCTTGCTTGTGTTCCCTCTTTCGCTGTCTCTCTCTGTCAAATAAATAAATAAAATCTTAAAAAAAAAAAAAAAGAATTTGCTACCAATAAAACTGATGTTGTATTAATAGGTGAATTATGTCAATGGATGAGAAAAATATGTAGCCTACCCATGGTGTCAAAAATTTAGAAATAGTGCTAATGATGCATGCAGTTCATAAGTATACTTGCATGGGTGTGTTTATATATACATCTCTATTTTGCTGATACTACCCATGTAGATATTCTGTAGTTACATAAATCATTTTTCATGCACTGCATCATGGTGTCCATTGTGTTATTCAATGCCCCTTATATAAATTTCTGTATAATAAATTCCTATCAGTGGCAAAACCAAAACAAACAAACAAACAAACAAGCAAACAAAAAACTCTGGCAACTAGTCTGGGTAGGATATGCCAGAGGATTGACAATGGAAACTGAAAGGGGGCTGAAAATGTGAGCAGCACTATAGAAAGAAATGAATGAGAGTGACAAATTTTGTTGGCTTCCTTACTTGGCCCAAGACTGGCCATACTCAGTGATATACTCATGTCCCTCTCACATATATCAAATGAGTTTCACTGAGAACCAACCCATCTCCAGTATAAGAAAAATAACTAATTTAACTTCAATTGAAAAAAATACAGAAAGGTGTCTCAGTTTCCCCCGTGAGCCTAACAAGAGGTGGGACTGCCATCTGCCTCTTAAGGGGAGCAGGATATGGTCGCAGGCTATTGTAAATCATGACACAGTAGCCCATGAGCCCAAGGTCTTTCCCCTTTAGGTCAAAAGAGCTTACTACATTCTTTCCCTGATCTGCCCACCTTCCTGTCCCCTGACCAAGCCACAAGCATATCAAAGGAGAGAAGACAAACCCAGGAAAGTCTTTCATTCCCCCTCCATCCTCTGAAGTCATATTTCTCAATGCAAATTTGAGTAAGAGTCCAGGATGAAAGTCAGTGCTTTAATTTCAGTAGGTTATCTCAATCCTTTCATATACAGAATAGTCTCACATAATCCATAGTATTATTTCTCAAAACACATAAAAACAAAATCTGCTTTTCTTTCACTTTCACTGGGTCAGTTCGATTTACATAACAATTTGCTTGCAATAAGGGGACTCCTTGTTGGTGAGACAACTCCAGAGCTTGAAACAGCTGCACTGAAAACAGAAAAAAGTATATTACCCTCTGTCAAACACAGAAAATGATTTTGCAACGGTTTATATCCTGCACTGTTGTTTGACAAGCATGATGTTGAACTGCATTAAATATTAATTTGTATAATGCAGTAGTCATATAAAACCAGGCATAAAACACAGCAGGGGAAATTGCATTTTCTTACTGTTAAGACTATTGTTACAGTCTTCTGGTACCTCATGCTGTCATCCTACTTAGTAGATTGATGTTTATTTTCCCAGCACACATCGACTGCCATCAATAGCGTTACCAACTTGTCTACCGTTATGTTGCCCTCAGAAGTAGTAAATCTTTCTAACTGTGAAAGGGTCTTTAGATTCAAGAGACTACTCATAATCTCCTGACATGAATTTAATCAAAATTCAGAAATGACATGTGAATGCTTGCTTCTAACAAACACAGTTTACGTTAAACCTAGGCACAGCTTTAGTTTCGATCTCTAACTCATTTTATAATGTAGGGCCAGGGATAACTTAACTTCGAAGTGTTATTTTCCTTTGCTTTCACATGTGTAGTCTGTATTAATAAATGTTTCAAATCTCTCACTAAAGAAGGGTATTTGCCAAACAAGCCCATTCACTCTTTCCCCAGTCATTCCCTGTGTACTCTTTAATCTTATTCTAGTCATAGGTCATGAAACCATTAGTTTGATTCCATTTTTCCAGAACACCCACAACTTTGTTCCATAAAAACTACAAGGACTGAAAACATATTATTTAAAGGCAATTTCTTCCTTCCTTTTCTATTTGGTTCCACTCCTGTCTTCTTTGTGTTTGGCTCTCAATATATGTTCACATCCGGAAGCTACCTCTCATCCCTCCAACACCTTCTCCATAGACTTGCCTCAGGCGTTCTTACGTAGAAGCTCACCGTTAGCCTTTCAGCTGATGAATAGCAAGAAAATGTCACTCAGAGGGAGATGGTTACACGTCACCAGACATGATGCGCTGTCATATTTCTCCGATCTATCCACCTTGGCCAAATGTAGCCTTTCACGATCTTCATTTCTATTTTAGACGGGATCTCAAAGTCAGAGGCTCATTCTTAGTTCAAACCTAAGTAAAGAGAAAGAATAAAGGACAGGTACAGAATTTAAGAAATTCAGAGAAAAGAGGTTATTTTGCTATCTTCCTTTAAAAACATGGATTGGAAAGAGCAGCAATACCTAAATTTTGGAATTAGGAAATTTGAAAGTGTCTCATGAGTTATAAATGCCTCATAAATTGCCTAATTCACCTGGATTTTGAAGGATCAGAGGTAGATTTTTTGGCAAGCTTAACTTTTAAAGTTTCCATGTAACTATAATTACTCCTATTTTTAATTTTTCTAGAGAAAAATATCTGCTTTATTCCACCATCAGTCACATCCTCACATAGATTTTTGCTTTGATTATGATGCGTTTGCTTACCCACCCCATTACTGCAAATGGCTTACTGTCTCACAGAAACATTATGTGATGCAGACCAGTGGACCTCAACCACTTAGCACTTCCTAGAAAGAGGAGCTTTAAAAACTTAAGTTTGAGATAGTTCCTCATGTCTGAAAGCTTCCTGGAGATGATAATCATTTAAGTGTCCAGTTAAAAAATCACTGTGGTTTGCAGGTTCAAAAATTTAAAATGATATTAAAATAGTTCTGCATTTATTGCCATTTTATTGCACTCTTTTTATATTACAAGAATTTCCAAAATACCAAGTAAAGACTCTTCTCATTCGAAATCATCTGCTATCATCAGTCTTCTAAAAAAACAAAAACAAAAATAGGCCCTTCAACATTGCCTATTTCAACATTATTTCGAATAAAATTCTTCCCAGATATAACAATGGAGTTAGACATTCAAAAGTCACAGTGGAAGTTTTAATCATCTAAACCAAGGAATCTGAAGTTGACTGGTAAATCTTCCCGTGATAGCCTATAAAATGTACTAATCACAAGCCACTGGGTCAGTGGACATTCAATAAATAACAATTGACGAAGTTGAAAATACGTTGCTCTAAGTTGACTTTTTAGTTTTAAATAACCACTTTCAAAACTACACCTTAAAAATGTCATGAACATAAAGAATATTTATGAGTGACAGGTCTCTTCATCCCTTCCAAACAAGTGATTTAGTCCTGGCAGATAATACTGGGTCTCCAGTATTCAGGTTTTCATTTCTGAAGTCCAACATAAGAATAGGAAAACGCCCTAACTATGCATTACTACTGCCAACCAGAAAACTAAGTTAATATTTAAATAATAAAAATTGACGATATCTATAGTGGAAAAGACTAAAAGAAAAAAATTAAAATCGAGAAACATGTCCCAGTGAAATGATTTAAAGAAAGGAATACAGTTGGAAACACTGAAACCACAGATAGAGACAAATATAAAATGCTTTGGGAGGGGGCAGCAAAGGATTCTTATAGTCAGCATTCTCATTCTGGTCTCTAAATTAAGGACTACGACTCATGAATATTAATCAGAAAAGTGGGTTTTGGTTACAGTACAAGAAAAAATTTCCTAATTTTAGCCTTGATAAAAACACTTGGACAATTTTTTAAATTAGGTTATGGAATATCTTTATTAAAACCACTTTAGGGCTACACTTAAGAATGATTAAATGAAGTAATTTGGTCATTTTGTCATGAATCTAAGTAGAGCCTCCAACTTCAAACTTCCAATTCCTGGGTCCTCTTCTGCCCTGGAGCAGCCCATTAGCAGGGCTTCTCTTAAGTCAAGTAAGATCTCCATTTTTTTTTTATTCTACTAGTAAATTAATGTTTTTTTTTAAATACCAAAACAAGATTTTTTAAAAATCTTGTTTCTGAAATCTCTAGGAATATTAACAAGTGATATTACAAAATATGTCTTATGTCTATCCTACTACTCAATTGTACAGTTATCACAATGATTACATTAGAGAATAACCAGCCTAATATTTTATAAGGGGGAAAAAAGGAAATAAATATTAAATGCCTATGAATCAATAACAAAATCCTTTAGTTTCTCTTTTATTATGCAATGATTTATAAATTAAATGATCTCTTCTAGATGATCAATCGTTTTTAGAGTAATGTGGTTTTTCTCCTCCCTTGATATTCAACTCCTGGACCTGTCAAACATTTTTTTTTTTTTTGCACTCCAATATAGACTATGGAAGGAATTGTTTCCTCCACATTGACACTGGCTATATAAAATAAGCTGTGACCCCTTCACTTCAAGTATAAAAAGAAAGTGTATGGATGAACCATCTAACGTATAGTAACAATAGTATTTGGGTCAAAAGATTTAAGAATCTGGGAAATTTAGGTATTGAACCATACATTCAGAAGAGATTTGAAACATATATGAGAATGAAAGAGCTATTAGGGAAAATTGAAATCATTAAGAAACAAACCGATAGCAATTGTCAGTACAGAGAATGGAAGGAGTACATAGAAACTAGTTTGAAAACTGTAATTCTTGGTAGTTAGGCAACAGCATTTCCTGGAGGTAAGACACAGACTACTAACAAGAAAAAAAAGCAGAACCCTAAATGTTCAATGTTGTCTTTGGGTTTAAGATATCAATTTTAATAACTGCTCTAATAAAGAAACAATTTCTGTATTGTATCAGAAGACTTTAATAAAATAATGTTGTGTTGTTATGACATCTGATTATGTCACCAACATTTTTTTTATTTGAAAAGATTGTTTAATTAAATGCTTTTCTAGAGAACTGACTGCTGAAATCTCAGAAAAATTTCATACTGGTAAATCACACACCATGTTTCATATGAAGGTACTGAAGGACACCGACACATACACACACCACGGAAAATTAGAGCCTGTACCATGTTATTTGTGGTTTTGTCACACCCCTTCCCTGTTCCTCTAGTGCTGTGCTTTCATGTTTGTAACTGTGCAAATGACTGACATATTCTGTCTCCCACTCTGTGTCCACTTGAAAAGGCATCTTTCACAGGCATCTTTCAGAATTCAGCTGAATTGATTCCTCTTCTATAAAGCAAAACATAACCCCTTCACCACCATGGGCAGGATTCATCTTTTCATAATTTCCTATACTCTTGTGACATTTCCGGTAGGGTACTGAAATTTGTTATAGGAGAAGCCATATAGAGAAAATTGCAAAAATAGCTATCGGTTTGAATTCCAGAGATATGACTGACACAGTTATTAGCTGGGTAGCTTTAATCAAATTGTTTAACTCTTCTGAGCTTCAGTTTCTTCCTCTTTAAAGTAGAGCTAAGTATGCTTAACTTATAATTTACAGTAAAGTTTTAGTGAGTTCATATCTATGAAGCCCAATGCACAGCATCTGTACTATGAACAAGAAAGAATAATATCATGATGGTTTATGAGGAGAAAGATGAGAACAAGGATGTATTCTCAGTAGACTGTGAGATCTTTGAATCTTTGAAGGACTTGAAGTAAACATTGGTGATTTTGTTATCTCCTGGGCCCAGAATGTACTACACTGCAGATTATCAACAAATCTTTGTTGAATTATAAAAATAAAAATCAACCATAGGTAGCTGGTCAGGAGATGATGTGTAGTAAATAAGAAAAAAACAAAAACAAAAACAGGGTAAATAATTAAAGTCTACATATAGAGGGTAAACTTAGATTTTTGTCTAGCAGTGAGTAGGTAAGCACTGACATGTTTAAAACAAGAAATTAACATAAATGGTACTATTTTAAAAATAGACAGCAGTCTAGAAAACAGATTAAACATTTAATTCTATGTATATGTGAAAATATCAGCTTTAGCCACAAGTTCTCATTTCTATTGTAGATTTTAGAAAAAGAATTAAATTTTAAATTATTATTTTTAAAGAACATTTTTGTTTGTTTTCTATTTATAAAATATTGTTAAATTTAGGATTTGCATCTCTTCCCCTTGTAATTTATTCTCTCTGCTGTCTATATATTTTTGTGAGGGTGAAAGATGAAGAGAATGTATGTGAGGTTGAAAGTTCATTAAAATGCTTGTAGCCAAATGTTAAAAGCTAAGTAATTACAGAGAAATAATGTAGAATTATAATAATTTTCTAGTTGTTATTCATAGGGGAAGAAAACTTGACAAGAATAGAAAGGCCCTTTGGTAGATAAGTGGGGCATTAAAAAACACTTCATTCACATTTCTGTATTAGGAGATAAGAGTTATTAACTTTCACGCTTTTTGATGCACTTAATACTCTGTAGAACTATCCTTGAGCCTCAGAGGCTATTTGCTTTTCTTTGCAATGTACACATGTGTCAATCATTAAAGACTTAGAAAATTTGAACAACAAATCCTCTAAAGCAAATGGCATAGTGTTCTTAAGTGTATCAGTTTGCTAACATGCATTTAATCTTTCTCATTACCATTATTCCTGCAATAAAAGCAAAATGTCAACTGTGAGTTAGGCTTTAAATAATTTTTTTAAATAGAAAAGCTAGTGATTCTTACAGATTAAATACCACTTTTATTAAAACATTAAGCATGAAATATTGAATTACTATGTTGCAGTTGGATGATATCACTTTGTCCAATTAACAATATTTTAATTAATCATGACATCAAATAAATTTAGCCTCTAAGCAGGTCTTTTGTTGAAGTCCATTTCAATGAATCTTAGTAATATAACTTTCTTTGAGAAATAGGTAGCTAAGACCAAGAAAATGTGTCCTTACTTAGCGATAATGTAACCAATATTTAAAATTGTAGTTTCTTAGGAGCTCTGAGGTGGCTCCACCAACTATGTGGAAATTAAAATAATAGTTTGCTCTTTTGGAGTCAGTGGAAAGAGGAAGATGGATCAAGGATGCAGGAATAGAATTCTACGTAGTTAACAATATAAACATTGTGTCAGTCAGGGGAGTGCTTGTTAGCCGTGGAAGCTGGGGGAAATAGTCACCAAGGCAAATGTTATGAATGCCCACGTCCCCACTATAGGAGAAGGAAGCTTGAAGTGTCCTAGATCCAGTGACAGAGGTGAATGTAAGTGATTGTAGCTAACGGGCTTTAAATATTCTGATCCCAAAAATGAAAATGAAACGTAAAATGAAAATTGTTGAATTGGACCCCTCAAAATGGATAACTTTTGCTCTTCAAAAGTTAATGTTAAGAACCTGAAGACAAGGCACAGACTAGGAGAAAATATGTGCAAAACATATGTCTGATAAAGGATGTTATCCAGAATATATGAAGAATTCCTACAACTCAATAATAAGACGACAGTCTGATTTAGACAATGTCAAAAGACCTGAATAGACATTTCACCAAAGAAGGCATATAAAGGAAATATGCACATGAAAAGAAATATACTACTACTAGTAATTAGAAAATACAAATAACAATACAGAGAGACACCACTACACACGTCCAGTATAATAATTAAAATCAGAAAGACTGACAATATCCAGTGTTGGCAAATGTATGGGAAAATTGTAACTCTTGTGCATTGCTGAGAAGAAGAATGCTCAATAGTGTAATCACTTTGCAAAACAGTTTTTAGTAGCCTGTTAGAAAGTTAAACATATACCTACCATATGGCCTGCAAGAAATGAAAATATTTGCACAAAGACATAAACAAATGTTCATAGCATCTTTATTCATAATAGCCAAAATATAGTAGCAACAAAAATATACGTGAGCTGCTCAATGAGTAAACAAATGGTAGTCATCCATACTTTGGAATAGTACTCAGAAATAAAAAGGAAAATGTCCTGATATATGCAACTGTATGGAAGAACCTAAAAAAATATGCTAAATTAAAGATGCCAGACATAAAAAATATATATACACATGTATACAAACGTGTATACATATACATACATATATATGTATATGTGTATATATGTATACATATACACGCACATATATAGTGTCATTTATAAGAGACCCTTAGAAAATGTAAAAACCATAGAAATATAAATTAAATCAGTGGTTGTCAGGGGTGAGGGATGGGAGTCAGGACTGGCAAATGGGCAGGAAGAAATTTGGGGGAAATGACAGACATGTTCTAAAACTAGATTGTAGTGAGGGTTGCACAACTGTATAAATTTAGTAAAAGTCATCAAACTGTACATTTAAAATGGGAAGATTTGGGGGTTAAAAATTCTCTCTCAAAGTAGCTTACGAATATTAGTATGACATGAAAGCCAAGGAAATCTCTATTTTAGTCTTGTGAAAGAAGTAAACATTATATAGAAACTCACAGGGCATAAAATAATTTTAGAAAATGAGGAAATTTGAGTGACAATGTGTGAAATATCAAATTAATAATCAATCAATAGTTGGATGCTTCCTAATTCTATCCTCCAACTGGTTCATTTTTTTAAAACTATGAAACACCACTGAATTAGCTGAAATACGTATGCTTAATTAATTAATTAATCCTAAATGTAAAACCAAGAATTAAATAGATTCTGGTGGTATCTGGAAGGAGATTTTAGATAATATGGCAACAGTTTAACAGACATAGTCACCTGAAGGAAACATATGTTAAGAATCATTTATTGCAGCTCTGAATCATGTTTTTAACCATCAATCATGGGTTAAGTATATAAATTAAAGCCCAATTTAACTCAAAGTGGCTGAAGTGGCTGCGATAATTCTTGATAATTCATACTAACAAGATGTAGACGGTAGAGTACAAATGCCCTCCCAGTAGATAATCTACCAGTGAAAATTCTAACTAACTGAAAGATTGATACATTTATTTCTCAACTTGATTCATACTTTCATAGGATTCTACTACTCACAAAACTATCAACACCATTTATTGGGTTCCAGAAATTCATATATAAACCAGTTTCCTGAGAGACAGTTCTCCAGAGGTATCTCAGGTTTCTACACATCCTGCAGGAAGATCACTACCGTCCTTTGGTCACAAACTATCCTCTGAAGTATGTTTGCATAGTGAATAGCCTTGGAAGATGTAGGGTCTCTCTGCAGCAAAGGGTGGGATTGCTTACTGCCCATAAGAATAGATGCAACTTCCAGGGTGTCTGGGTGGCTCAGTTGGTTAATTTGATTGCTTTGCACTCAGTTCATGATCTTAGGGTTGTGAGATTGAGCCCCACGTCAGGCTCCATGCTGCAATGGGCTCTATGCTGCACTGGATGTGGAGTGTTCTTAAAATTCTCTCTCTGCCCCTCCTTCCCCAGCCCCCACCCCCACTTGTGCTTGTGCTCTCTTTCTCTCTCACTCAAAAAAAACCCAAAAAACAAAAAACAAAATTAAAAAAAAAAAAAAAAGAATAGATTCCAGTTCCAAACTCAGGGTTCCTCTCCTGTAACATGACCCAGTATGTATGCCAATAATACCTGGCCCTCTCTGTGTCACCCTGTAGGATCAGAAAGACTGGAGTAAACTGGACATGTGGAGAATTGTAGTAAAGGGTGATACTTGCACTACTACTCTGCTGGGAATAACAAAGTGTTTTGTCTCTGTCACAGTCTTGTGGCTTCTGCCAGCATCCATTAAACTACAGCAGTTTACCTTCCTAGCCTGGAAGTAAGCTAAAATCTCAAAGTCTTCACAGTTCTTGACACTGTTCAACTTAAAACCTTCCCTGTTTGGTTGTCAGCTCTACCCCAAAGCAGAAAAGCCCAAATGTATTAGGGAAATAGTACAAACTGTACAGTACTATCTATTTCAGTCATTTTAACAAAAACAGGACCTAGAGAATTTATACTAGATAATTTTTACTTGCTCTACTATTTTGGTATTATTCCTAAAATAAATGCTTTGCGTAGAAAATATTGGTTAATGGGTGCCTGGGTGGCTCAGTCAGTTAAGCGATTGACTCTTGATTTCAGCCCAGGTCATGATCTTAGCTTTGTGAGGTCAAGCCCCACATGGGACGCCCTGATGAGCATGGAGCCTGCTTAAGATTCTCTCTCACCCTCTCCCTCTGCCCCCCCAACTCTGCTCATATGTGCACACGTGCGCTCTCTTTCTCTCGCTCTCAAAAACAAGACAAAAATCAGTTAATAAAAAGTTGTATACAGTTAATATAAAACATTAAAGATAAAAAGACACAAAGTACATCAGTGAGATTATACATTTACTCCAAATGTTTTAATTTTTTTAACTACTAGATTAATTTCTTAACTGCATAATTTGAAAAGCAAACATACACTTTCCCACAGATCAAAAATATGCATTCCACCCTAAAATCTAAGAAGAAGCCAATGTTCGTTAAACTAATGTTCATCATCATAATGGTAGAAGTTCAAAGCTATGCCAACTATGAATGTTAGAGAGAATGCAACACGATTTGTCTTGCGCCAATTTAAATAAACATTATTTTGATAAGCTGAAAGTCTTAAAGAATAGTCTTAAGAAAAGGTGTCAGTGCAGGTACAACCTATTCATTTGAAGATTGCTGGATCCAGGACTTTCTTGTGGCATGTACTTAGCAAAGCAGTCATTATTAAATCCAGTTTCAGGGGTGAATCAATAGTCATTGATAAGATGCCTTCAAATGAACATGTATCATTTTGTGCAGTTTTAAAGTACCACCTGTGATAATGTAACAGTGTCCTTAACCTTTTTGGAGGAAAAACTAAGTGTACTGTTGTTCCTATAATTACAGGAATAGCAATTATTAAACTGTATTTCTAGGAGACCAAACCTATTTTTTTTCCATTGACACTTCAGCGTCAATAACAATTACTTTGCTTGGAGAAAATAAATGGTGACTTTAGAACGTCAGAGCCTAGATATAGTTAATCTCTAAAAGCAAGGGTTTTTTCCTTCTCAACTTAATTTCAAGGACTCTCATTTGGAGCATTTTGAAGAATTCTCTCAGGAATTACACACACACACACACACACACACACACACACACAAGTGGAAAGGTGCTTGCTCATTCATAGAGGTACGTTTACTAGCTAAGTTTACTAATTATCAAAGACACACATTATATGAACAAACACAGCCAAAAGGTAGCAAGCTTCACATTAACTATATGTGTAACCAATACCTTTCCCTTTAAGTTCTGTAATAAACGCATAGGTGCTATAGGAAAAACAAGAGTTAAGACAGTTCTGAAACTCTTAATTATATAATAATAATATGTTTTCTTTTCCTTACTACATCTATATTTTGGCTATAACTCAGTATTCCATGTTACATATTTTATTATTTTTTCCTTCTCATCTGTGAACTTATATGCTAACATGCTTTAACACAAAAACAAAACATAAAATTTTCTAAATAGTTTAGAATTTTGTATGGTTTTTTTGGTCCTGGAAACTGTATTTTGATAACAGAAAACATATCCAAAGAAATTTAAACTCGGTCAATACAAGACTCCTTTTATGTAGAAATATGTGATTACACACGTATGCATAGACACAACTGTGAGGTTCGATACATAAAATCAGTTGGGGAAGGGAAGCTAGAAAAATGTTATCCTGAGCTTTATTAAAGGAAGTTCAAGACAAATTATGCTAAAGACCCACACATCATGTTAATCCTTTCCTTCCCACGTTATTTTTTTTTTTTTAGATTTTATTTATTTATTCGACAGAGAGACAGCCAGCGAGAGAAGGAACACAGCGGGGGAGTGGGAGAGGAAGAAGCAGGCTCCCAGCGGAGGAGCCCGATGTGGGACTCGATCCCGGAACAGCGGGATCACGCCCTGAGCCGAAGGCAGACGCTTAACGACTGCGCTACCCAGGCGCCCCCTCCCACGTTATTTTTGATGCTGCACATACTTGACCTAAATGATAGACCCTTGATCTGAGTCCTTTGTAGTTTAGGAAATGTACTGGTCTTTATCCCATTTGTCCAAATGCACGAAAAAGCAAAATGAAGCTGAATTTAATACTGAGGTGATGTAAAAGCAATAGATAAATCAACTATGAAAAGCAAAGTTTTCCTCAGTCTCAAAGTATTGAATTTGACAATTAGCTAGACTGGTTTTATTTGAGAATTCTAATTTTCTGTTTTTTGATGAAAGGCTTCCCAGCTGGTCCTAGCTAGGGGAGAAAAAGCTACTAATTAATTGCAAATGGAAGCATTAAAGGTAAGCATGACGTTATTTTTAAGAAGGCGATACTTTTTTGCCTTTAGGAAGTTGTCAGGCTGGGCGTAGGAGACATCATTCATAGTAAAGGGAAAATAAATCTCTAAACTGTTCCGTTCAACCTCCCTGGGGCTGAGAGGGAATGGGATAAAGACCTTGACAATTTTGGCCAGTTCTCTGGTGCTCCTGGGTGACACCAACAGTAGATGACTATGTCTTCAACAAAAACACCGATACATTTGGGGAGAGGCAAGTGTTAGTCCAGATTCTCCTTAGAGGTAGATGCTGAATTGTTCTAGCTGACAATATCAAGACATTTAATTTCATAGTAAAGCCCCAGTGGGAGCTGCCTGAAAGAGGGAGAAACATGAGATGGGAAGTGATTTAAGGGATGGATGAGGCAGCAGGTTGGGAAGATCAGTTTTTAAAGTGTCTGGAGCCTACAAAATAAAATGCACCGTAAGAAATGTGGAATAGTAGAAAGCCTTTTAAAATACAATATTATTATATAATATAATTATATATGTTATATGTTTTATATATAATTAATATGTAATGTTAATGTAATAATTAACATTAATTTTTCTGCAATGTGAACTTTCTCTACAACCAGGACAGACTCATTTTGTAAAAGAACCCTGTGGGTACATGCCTGTGGCTTTCTTTATCCTTCATCAGACCTCCTCCAGTTTCACGCACATCTGTGGAGACCGTTTCAGCAAGCCTAAACATACCAACCAGAACCATCCTGCATGCTTGTACCCCCTCCCCCCATCTTGGGGCATTCTCCCCCAGAGCCTTCTCATATGCTGCAGACTCTCGTTCTTCCTGACACAGCCCAGCCCAGAATGCAGCTAAGTGAGCGCAGCCACGCCAAGCTCCAGCCGCCGGGGGCAGGAGACGCAGACACCTGCTCAGACTGCTGTCATGGCGATGAACGCTCTGCATGCTTCTCAGGAGGCTCTGGTGCGATGGCGCCCTCACCCCTCCAACAGCAACACCAACAGCACACCTCACGTGGGCTTTTCTTTCTTCCCTGCCTTGCCTCCTTTACCCCCTCATTTTTGCTGCCTGGGAACACCTCCCAAATACACTGCCGAGGCCTTGCCCATCTGTGACTCTGCTTTCAACAGACTCTAAATCAAGATCCTTTGTGGAAACCATTTTAGGGAACAAACACAGGGAAAGAGGCTGAGTTTCCTACCTGAGCCACTGCAGAGCTGAGAGGACCAGCAGGCTCTGGGAGAAAAATGGCCTGAGAGAAATTTAGACTTCAAGCCAGGAACTTGACGAACACTAACATTCCCGTGGGAGATGTGACGGGAAAGTGACTCAATCTTGTTCATAACACAAGTGATAGGGCCACCCTAACCAACTTACGGTGGAACATTGGGCTTACAAGAAGTGGAAGAAAATTAATGTAATAAAGCTGATTATAATGGTAAGAATTTTGCATTCTGGACCAGATTATCACTATCAAGATCTTAACTTCCAGATTCAGCTGATGAATCTCCAAACTTCTGTTTGCATTGTTAGCAAGTACAATTTTTAGTGAGATGTTCCCCAATTCACAGGTGGAGAATTTTGAATCTCAGGGCCTTGCTAGGAGGTGGTGACAGCCTATCCTTCAAACTTATTATTTTCTGAAACTCCTTTCCATGTACTATTTGGGCCAGATTATTATGTTTATATATGTTTTGCATCTTACCATCCCCTGTATTTGGGATATCCATCAACTCTATATGTTTGTTTTGCTAATACCTTTCCACCTTCCCAGGTCTGCCTGAATAGTACGTTACCCATAAGAACGCTGAACCAGACCAGGTTGTATCTGTGGCTTCATGGTAGTCATTTACTTCTTAGTAAAATTGTTTCTATTTATTACTTTTCCCTTTTAACAGGACAATTGTTATGACTTCATCCATCTTTAACTTATAGATTTGGGATTTCTGCATAGAGTTGAAGCTTAGACTTGATCACCTTCTTAGTCTCCTTCAATATGCTGGGTCAATTTGATCTCCAAGTGTATTGTTACCAGCCTTTCTTATTGGCCTCCAAGTTTCAGTGTACCCCATTCCACAAACTACCATTTCACACCTACTATTCTGAAGCCTCATTTTGACTTTTGTCTCTAAAATAAGTACCTACCTGTCACCAACATTTTGCTTTCACCTGGAATCTTACATCTCCTCTTATCCATGGGGTAAACACACATACCGGTTTGCCCAGGACATTTCCGTGTTAAGCCTGTTGTACCAGTGTAATTATAGCACCCCTTTTATTCTTCAAAGTTTCCAGGTTTGGAGAAGAGATTATACATTCACCTTATTTATACAGCTCACATGCTTTGTTGCTTTTCCTTCTTCTCCATGCTTCACTTATTCCCGCACTGCCTTGAATACTATACACCCACTATTGCAGAATGTGTAATATTTTTAAAGTGAGGGAAATTGTCATGTAAAATGATGTAACATAATCTGTTTGCTCTGGGCATACAGAAAGACTTTCCTGTGACCAACATTATAAATGTCTGAGCATTATTAAGTCTGAAAAGCGGACACAAACCAGAATGGGTGGGAAGAGAGATTGCATTTGGCACAGCTTCAAAAACATCATTTCAGGAAGAAAAATCCAATTCAATTTTCAGAATGACTGGTTAAACCAATCTATGACAGGTCTATATAATCAATATCTACTGCCACTTACCTTGGCAGCATTCCTGGAGAGATCATTTTCCAAAATTGTCCTCTTCTCAGCCACTTTCCATTGTGTTTTATGTAAATTATTTTGGCTTGTCTACTGTATCTTTTTTTTTTTCCTGCTTCTACTACAACAAAGAACTTAACCAAAGTATTGCATTACGTATGACATGATGGATAGATCAATCCCTGTATGCATTTCATTCTTTGTGTAGTTAGTTTTAATGTGATTCTAAGTTATAAGACATAGGTCAGAATATTTTCCCATTTTCAGGCTTCATGCAGAAAATTCTAACCCAGCACTAACACAAAGCATTCCTATCCCTGTGATTTATGCCACTTTTACAAATTGGCATGTAAGCTCATGCCCTACCACATGCAGAAGCATCTCTAGACCTCCCCCCTTGAAGGAATTAGTCTTTTCCTTTTTTTTTTTAATTTTCGGAGTATTGCTGTCTGTTTTTTAAAGATTTTATTTATTTATTTGTTTGTTTGTTTGTTTGTTTATTTGACAGAGAGAAAGAGTGAGGAAGCACACAAGCAGGGGGAGCAGCAGAGGGAGAGGGAGAAGCAGGCTTCCCACTGAGCAGGGAGCTCCATGTGGGGCTCAATCCCAGGACCCTGGGATCATGACCCCAGCCAAAGGCAGATGTTTAACCAACTGAGCCACCCAGGCACCCCAGGAATTAGTGTTTTCCTGGTCAACAAAGTTTTTGGTAGCAAATATAGCCACTGGTTAAGGAGCTGTTGGTTTCCCCAAAATCATGTCTGTTAAGTGTCCTCTGGTCAAAGGATAAGCACCCAGTTAATATTTGGGGTTATTAAAGAGAAATGATCCAGAACTTCTTTCACTCCCCCACTCCAATACCCCCTCATAACCCTCTGCAGCTTCCCATTGCTATGAGAACAAAATCTAAATCTAGATCCCTGGCTGAAAAGTCTCCGCATGGTCTGGATGCTGTCCCCATCTCCTTCTCTCTCTATGGTCGCCATGTTCTAGTCACACTGGCCTCCTTTCTGTTGCTGAAAGAACACACCAATCCCTTTTCCTTCTCTGCCAGGAAAACACTCCTCTCAGCCCTTCCAGTCATAGGCTCATTCTCTTGCTCCACTTCTCAGATCAAGCATCACCTCCCTGGAGGGGCCTCCCTTCACTGCATCAGAGAAGAATTCCTCCGGTTTGCTTCTTTCATTGCCCTCTTAATTCCTCTATAGCTTTTATTACAGTTAATTTTCTTATATGCTTGCTTAATTAGTTGTCTGCCCATTAGGGACTCTGCCTGTTTTTTTTTACCCCAATATCCCAGTGGCTAGCACATAATGGGTGATCAGTGAATGTCTGTTACATGAATGACAGCCCGAAACAAGACTGATAACAGGCAGTGTTTCTCATAGTAACGTTTTTTCTGCCTCCATTTCTGCTAGTATCTAGCTCCTTCCCAGCAAGCTATCAATTCCCACTAAATCACTGGATCTCAACCTTGGTTGTTGTGAGCAAAAAATTAAAGCAGCCAACCTCTGATCCATGGCAGGGCAGGGTGATGAATGAGGGAAGGGGCACACTGGGGGGATGAAAAGAAAGCAGGTGACATTGTTTAATCCTCACGTCAATTGGACTGCCAGATAAATAGACCAATAATATTTAATAGGAGAAACACCCTGTTTCTCTGAAATGGCCTTAGTAGGTTGTCCCTGGTTAACAAATGCCTATAGTAAAAAACAAGAACAAAACAAAACCTAGGATCTATAAGCCACAGATAATGTTACATGTGCTATATCACATATGAAACTGATCTGCTTAATAGTTTGAATATCCCACCTTGGGAGGGGATTCCTGCCAACCTCGCATAGGAGTATCATCTATTATTTGGGTAAAAGGCACATATCCATTAAGGCAAGGTAGGACCTGAGGCTCCACCCATAAGTCCCACACCTCTCTTTGCTCCATTTGCATCTCCTGAGCACCTGTATCTCTGAAATTATTTCATAAAGCTGGATACTGAGTGGGATCTCTGATTTATGAAAACCTGATTCGAAAGTCATGTGTGTTAGCTCAGCTGTGAAATGGAATCCCATGAGGAGTATAAAAAACTACCAATGTCCAAGAATTGTAGGAGGAAAGAAAAAGAGTCTGCTGAAGTGTTTTTCTACGAGCCTGGCTCAGGCTTCAGGTAATAGCAACTGCAGGTGATACCAAAGAGCTTCAGGCACTCTTTGGTATCCATTTGCTGTGGATGGAATAGTGGCTCCCCCCGCCACAAAGGATGTGTCTACCTCCTCACTCCTGCAACCTGTTGTCTTGGTCAGCTCGGGCTGCCAAAACAAATCACCACAGACGGGGTGGCTCAGACAACAGTCATTTAGTTTCTCACTGTCCTGCAACCTAGAAGTCTGTAATGAACGTGCCAGGAAATTCAGTTCCCAGTAAGAACCCTCTCCCTGGCTTAAAGATGGCTGCCTTCTTGTTTTGTCTTCACATGGAAGGGGGAGCAACAGAGAGACAGAAACAGAGAGAGCTCTTCGGTGTCTCTTCTGATTAGGATACTAAACCCATTGGAAGGTCTCCACCCTCATTACTTCACATAAGCCTAATTAACTCCCAATAAGCCCATCTCTAAATACCGTCACATTAGAGGTTAGAGCTTCAGTATACGAATTTTGGGAGGACACGATTTGGTCCATAGTACCTGTGAATGTGAAAAAAAAGGTCTTTGCAGATATTAAGGATCTTGAGAAGACATCTTGGATTATCTGAGTGGACCCTAAATCCAACGAAAGGTGTCATACAAGAGAAAGGCAGGGGGAGAGTAAGCATATGGAGGAAAAAGCCAAGCAAACCCATAGGCAGGGACTGGAGTTGTATAGCCCCAGCCAAGGAATATCTGTGGTAGCCAACAAGACCTTGAACACACAAGGATTGCTTCGGATCCCTTAGAGCCACCGGAGGCAGTTCTGCTCTGCCAACACCTTCCTTTTGGACTTGGCATCCAAAACTATGAGACCACTTATTTCTCTTTTAAGCCAAGAAAGAAAAAAAAATGCCAATATTCAAATTCCACCTCAATCCAGTTAAATCAGTATCTTCTAGAAGTGAGGTCCTGGCCCTGCTATTGTTTGAAGCCCCTGAGGTAGTAACTCTGCCATGTAATAGAGGTTGAGGAGGTAAACCCATGTGTTACTCCTTCCAGAGTTGTTTTCATTTTAATGAGGGTTTTTCTTCATTCTGAGGGACCAAAAATAGTCTTGACCTTCTAAAAAATAATGCCCAGTGGCAGATTATTCGTACTAGGGAATGTACTGGTACCTAGGGGTAGTGACAATATATATTAGAGACCTCTGGATCCTTTAAAATCTATTGTCCCTTCTATTTTGAGTAAGTGAAATGACTGGAAAAGAATTTCCTGAAAGATATCTGAAAAATAGGATGAGGAGCTTTATGAAAGACAGAAGCATTTTTATTTCTTGATTTTGCATTAAAATAATCATTCTAAAGTAGCCTGTAGAGTAACATCAAAAACCTGGGTTTTTTTTCTCTTTTTTTATGCAATAATTTCCTACAGTTTTGCTTTCCTGATCAATCATCCTGATCAATAGTGAATAAATCTAGCTATACCAAGTGAAATAAAGAAGCAAATAATCAAAGCCTTGCAGGGAAATAGAGACAGTGCATCTCACCCCAATCCTTTCATTTTAACCTGCCGTCAGAAGGCAGTGCAGCGGGCCACCTCTTCATCTCTATTTCTTAAGAAAAGAATTAGTCATACATATTGTTAAATTGGCTTCATTTCCAAAGAATAAATGAGAGATGAACTGCATTGAACAAAGGGACAACACTACACTTAGAAAGCCATTTGCTTGCAACAGGAAATCAATGTAAAGCAGTCTTACAACATTGCATGACATTAAATGTCTATAATCACTTTATTCTGCTTAAGTTGTATAGATGTGTTCCGCCAGCCTTCTCCCTCTATAATCTCTCCCTAGGAAAACTCATCTCCTTGCACAACCGCAGGGATCACTTATAAACTAATAGCTCTCAAATCCCCATCTCTATCCCTGACATCCCTTCTAAGCCCCGGGGGGTTGTATGGTGCAGTGGCTAAGGATGTATATCCAGGCTTTGGAGTCACAGTGTCTATGCTCAGCTTCCAGCCACCACACACAGGCCGGATTACATCCTCCGTAAACCTCACCTTCATCATCTTAAATTGAGAAAAATGCATGGGCCTGGCTACAAGTAAGTACTTGATAAATGCTATACTTAATTATCATCATTAAGCCTAGCCACACAGGTGTCCCAGAAATACCTTGAATACAAAATTATCCAAAGCTGAATTCAGTATTTTTCCCAAATACTTGATTCATCTCTGTGAGCTCTACCGTATTCAGTGCTATCAACCTACCTATCAGGTGGCCCCCAGAGAATCATTTTTTAATTCCTCCGTCCCCCTAATTTCCCACTTCTGTTTACTTGCCACATTCCGCCTCTCTGCTTCTGCAGTTTCTTACTATTTTCATCCATCCTCATGACATGACCTGAATTCAGGCCATCATCACTTTGCAACCTCCTTGGAACTGGTCTCCTAGGCTCCGATCTCTTGTTCTCACATTGCTGCCTCATTACTCCCAGCAGCACAGATCTGAGCCAAAAATAACTCTCCAATGCAGTTCAAATGCTTTAGTTCACGTGTCTTTCCAAAACCTTCAAAATCAGGTCTCAACCACCCTACCAAGCCTCATCTTTCTTACAGTCTTCTTGGGAGGATCTCAATCTCACCCTACTGCTGGTAAATGATACTGACAAGAGTCGCCCACTCCCGTGGGCCTTCTAAGAGATAAATATAATGACCTGACCACTGACTGCAAGTCTGTCCCTCAGGAAAACAGAATGCAAGTGAAATCAGTGTATAATCAGGACAATCAAGATTATGTATATAATCTTAATGTGATCATAATTCAAATGTCTCAAAGCAAATTATATGTAAACTTTGGGACTTCATACTTCATTTCAAAAAGGACTACCAGGTTTTTGTCTCTCATTCAATCTTCATAAATTTGGGCGTAGATTTATTATGGATGAGTAATGCTAGCCAACAACCTAAAACTTAAATTAGGCCTAAATGGCTATTGTGATACCTCCTAGTACACTCTTCTTTCAGCATTCTCCCCAAAACACCTTATACCATAGCCCACAACCTCGCATCTCTGACACACCTACGCATATGGTGTTCCCTCTGCTTCCCATGCCTTATTTGCCCTTTCTTATTCTTATTTGTTTATACGTATTCAACCTTGCACTCTTAATTGGTATCCTCTCTTTGAATATTTGTTTTTTTCCCACACTTAACATCATTACTTATTTCATGTTTCAAATCTTTTATTCAGTAATGCTACATTTGAATGGGCAGCAGCGTGCTTTTATTTAGTACAGGTTAGGAACTTGGTTCTGTGACAATTCAGTTACCAGCTGTGAGAATGACTGATCCTCTCCTCCCCTTGCCCACCCCTTCCTTCGAGGTGACTGCCAACAGGGACAGAATCCATTCCGTTCCACGTAGCTGCACACAGAGTGGCTCCATGGGTTGCATTCACTTGTCTTTTCACTCTGTGTGTGTGTGTGTGTGTGTGTGTGTGTGTATGTGCTTTTAACACTAAAGAGGTAATTTTAATATAGACAGATTTATTGATTTTTTTCTTTGTGGTTTACAATTTTTCTGTTTCATTTTAAAAGAAACCTCTCCTTAGCCTGGGATAATAAAAATATTATTCTGTATTATCTTCCGGAAGCTTTATGACTTTTCCTTTCACACTTAGGTCTTCTATCCACCATGAATTAATTTTTGTGTATGGTGTAGCAACTATTAGAAAACAATAATGACATATTTCACTAAGTCAATCAGAGAAAGACAATTATCATATGATCTCACTGTTATGTGGATTTTAAGAAACAAGGCAGAGGATCATAGGGGAAGAGAGGAAGAAATGAAACAAGACGAAACCAGAGAAGGAGACAAAACATTAGAGACTCCTAATCATAGGAAACAGACTGAGGGTTGCTGGAGGGGAGAGGGGTGGAGGGATGGGGTAACTGGGTGATGGACACTGGGGAGGGCATGTGTGTAATTAGCACTGGGTATTATATAAGACTGATGAATCATAGACCTGTACCCCTGAAAGAAATAATATATGTTAATTAATTGAATTTAAATTAAAAAATAAAAAACAATAATGGTTTTTAATCCCATTTATAATTCCAACAAAATTATTACATAGCTTGTAATAAATCTAATGAAATATGTTCAAGATCTTTATAGGTAATCTACAAAACCTTGTTATGAGAAATTAGAGACATCACAATAAATTAAGAGAATTGATTAAGATTAGGAAACTGAATATTGTTAACGCCTCAATTATTTGAAAGTTCTCTGACTCCCTCAAAGAGCAGGTGCACATGTCTCCAAATATTTAAACTTCAGACTGGGTTGAAATTCTAAGGTCCAGATAGGCCTAGGTCAGGTGGGGCGGACTCCTAAACTGCAATTTGCAACACCCATGTTCACCCAAGAGAAAGAGTCTAGGAAAGAAACTGATGCTGAAAACCAGAAAAATGTACAACTGCAGTGACTGCAGGGAGAGAGTCTAGGTCTAAGGCAACGGGAGAGAAATTAGGTCAAATCCGAGAAATATCGAGGAGAATAGACACAGAAAGACAGGGCCCGCAGAGACTATAGAAGGCGCTGGATTATGGCCGTCAGCTATTTTTACAAGTCATGTAGGCCCTCAGCCAAGAATGGAGAAAAAGCTCCTAGAGTCCACTGGCACACAAGTGCGATTTGTACATTCTCTGTTTTATGGGAATTTATGGGGTTTTTTTTGCAAACTGTGGAGAAAAAATTCTCTAGGTCAAGGAATTACATGTAAATGAACAGGGAAAAGAAAAATATAACTTTATGTAGAACACTGGTAGAGAAAAAAATGGAGAGACAAAAATATATGGGATACTTTACTCATATAATGTAGGTATGCTAATGTATGCAAATTTCAAAACAGAATCAGGTCCTACCTTATATTTCTAGGCTGAGGACAGAAAACATCATTCTTAAACTTTTCTGGGTTGGAAAGATTTCATCCTAGTATAGAGGTGTCCAATTTTTCTCTGGTGATTCTAAATATAAAGTAAAAATGTCAAAACTGGCTTATAGTCAGGCAATTTTGAATTAAAACACTGAAAAGACAAATCTGATTCCCCTTGACAAAAATTTCCTTGCATTTAAAAGGAAAGTTTCAAGCAAATTTTCATTGATTTTGAATGTGATCTCTGTTAAAAATATCTTTATAATATTTTAAAATAAATGTAAATGGTTTAAATGAAACACTGCTGTCAAAAAAAAATAATATCAGCCTCATCAGAATAGATGAAGGAAAAATTAGAACCCTATGTTTGATAGGCATTTGTTGATTAGATGAATAGATAGGTAGATACTTAGGTAGGTAGATATTTACTACCCAACTTTTAGTTTGTTTTTAAAAAAATATTTCAATTTATCATATTAATGTCTCCGTTGATCCTCTCAATAAAAAAAAAATTCACACTTCTAGCAGGTACAAAGGTGACAGCCTGAAATCTATCCTGTTTCCCCAGCCAGGTCACATGCCCTAGCTCAGGGCTACATCCTGGAGAAAGCAGCATATTTTCTAATTCACACCAAGGCTAGCAGCAGTTTTATAGTTCTGTAATAACTCAAGTGCCTGCATCGTTCTTAATACAAAGTGAGAGGTAACCCAAAACCTCACATGACAGTTGATACCCCTTTACATTGAAAGGAAATATTCGCTCGTGTGTGCATGCATAGATACGTGGAGTGAATATTGATTAAAGCACCTACTATATGCCAGTACTTTTCTAGGTGTAGGGGACACAATCGAGAAGAAAACAGAAAGAAATCTCTGCTCTCATGGAGCTTACGTTCTAGTGAGGAGAGACAGACTCTAAATAGGACAAATGGTAAACCATAAAGCATTCAGAAAACACAGAGTGATACATAAATGATAAGAAAAAATAAAGCAAGGAAAAGGGATAGAATACAGGGAAGCTGGGAAAGGCATTACAATGTTAGAGAGTGTGTCCAGTGAAAGCTGACACAAAAGATAGCATTGGATTAAAAGCCTAAAGGAAATGAGGCATGAGGAATGAGTCCGGCACTTGTCTGTGGGAAAGAGTGGTCCAGGTAATTCTCTGGATCCTGTGCAAATGCCCTCAGGTGGGATTATATCTGGTGAGTTGGACAGTTCAACTACCAGGCATATACAGCAGTTACAATATGCAAAGCAGTATTCTAATTATTTTACATAGAAATACTCATTTAGTCCTCACAGCGGCCTTATGATCCAGTGACTGCCATTATTCCAATTTTACAGGTGAGTAAAGTGAGGCTTAAGGTAGTTAAGTGGCTTGCTCGAAATCACACAGCTATTCAGCGGAAAATTCAAACCCAGGCAGTTTGACTCTAGGACTGATGTTCATAATCACTCTACTATAGTATGTCTTAATAATTTGGAGATTTTAATCACCAATGAATTATGCCTATATCTATATTAAAAATAGAAGAAAAAAATTTAATAGCCCAGTAAAGTTGATCATCCGAGTGGGCCAACCCAGAAACTCCCCCATAGCAAAGTGGACATTTATCCACCAGTCCCTGTATGCTCCTTGCATAGCGTACGGTTTTCGCATTGGTTCAAGCCTCATAAATGATGTAAAATTAAAAAGGAGCAACTTCACGAACCACTAAATTTTGGTTATTATTTTCTGGGACATAATCACCAACTTACTTGCCTACTTAAAAATTTTAGACAGGTAAATAGCAGAATAATTAATAGCAGATTCTAAGCCAGATTTTCTGAGTAAGAATCACAACTCCATTATTAACTAGCTGTGATGTTAACCAGCCACTTAAACCCCTCTGGGTCTCAGAGCCTTTCTTTCAGAAACATGGATGCTAATAGTACCTACACCATACAGTTTTTGTGAGAGGAAATTGCATTAGCAGTGCCTATAGTGGGGAAAGGATGACGGAAGTGCTAGATTATTCCTTTAGTGGTCATCTATTATACTGTGTCAGCAACAGGCTCTAGTGGGTAGGCTACATGGATTGGAATCCAAGTTTAACCACTTCCCGGATTGTGTCTTGGGTAACCTAACACCTCAATGCCTTATTTTCTCATCTCTGTAAAATGGGGATAATAACCCTAATGACTTCACGATGTTGTTGGAAGGATTGTATGAGTTAATATATGTGTAATGCTTAGACCACTACCTGGCCTATAATAAGTATTATATTTTTGCTGATATTAACATTATCATTGTGTGCCATTTAGATTTATTAAGGAAGTTAATCCATTTTCTCTTCCATTTCGATTCAAAAATTGTGACCGCTTCTTAAACACCTTTCTTTTTATTGTGATTCAGCATTAAAATGTTTATAGTATGCTTCTTTCTGTCCTTTAGAGAGAATTTAACAAATTGAAAAGTATTCCCTGAGAGTTTAGGCATTTTACTTAATATAGAGAAAATGTTGAGGGTGTGCTAAATTATTTAGCCACTTCCCTGAAAAGTATGTTCCTGCAAACTTTCTTTCCTCCACTCATTACTAACATGAAAATTGAAGTAGATTGAATTTCATATTCCCCATCTGTAATGACCATCATCTTTCTGAGAGAATGTTTTAGTATTCACTCATATCTGACAGTAAAGCCCTGATAACATATAAAGATCTATGACACGTGTAATTTTTTCCCTTATTATCAGATACTTTAGGGCCTCCACTTAATTACATACAAGCGAAAAGAAATTGAACCATAGCTGTAGTTAGCTACACTGATGGCAATTACTACTTGCAGTGAACTGTCCTAAGCAAGATTTCATCTCCCAGCCTCTACATCCAAACTGCCATGAGATTACCTTCGAGTTCTTCAGACATATTAGGCAAGGTGTTTTCTACTGAGAACATTACCTTTACCCTTACTCAAATGGCAGAAAAATCTGCCAAAAACCTAAATTGGTGTGTAATCAGCTTGGTTGGCACGCTCAGTAGAGTTGGCAAGACAGAACAAAGTGATAACAAATATCCACTCCTGATACTTCTTTTTAAAGGAAAACACTTTGGCTCTATCCCAGGCTTATCACAAGCCTGGGCAGGGGAGAAGTCCATGCAGAAAATACCTGATACGTGCAAAAGTACCCTGAAATGTCACTGTAATCCTATTATGTTAAGGAATTCTGAATATGGAAATTCCATCTCAGACCTCATAACAGTTTTAGTTATCACAATGATCTCATTATGAGTGATTTTTACCCAAAAGTAATTCTACTGTGTGAATTCAACACTGATATGGTCATTTTGCCTCATTTTGAAAGCTTCAATAAAGATTGTTATTTTCTATCACTATAGATACCTTTTAAAATCTAAAATCCAACTATTCTATTCTAATTAAAGAATGAAGGAGGAATCACCAATTGATATTATCATTTAAAATAACACAGACAACACTCATGATCAAAGTATAAAATCTGTTTCTGATATTTGAGAGAGAAGATTCATTTTTATGTAACCAGGAAAGCACAGTTTTAATAAGGCTTCATTATTTGCTTCTTTTTTTTTTTAAGATTTTATTTATTTATTCGACAGAGATAGAGACAGGCAGCCGGAGAGGGAACACAAGCAGGGGGAGTGGGAGAGGAAGAAGCAGGCTCATAGCGGAGGAGCCTGATGTGGGGCTCGATCCCATAACGCCAGGATCACGCCCTGAGCCGAAGGCAGACGCTTAACCGCTGTGCCACCCAGGCGCCCCCATTATTTGCTTCTGATCAACATTTTTCAGACATTTTCCAATTTGTAGTCCTCTAAGGGATGCTACAAAATTTCTGTAGAATCTGTTTAACTGACTGAGCTACCCAGGTGCCCCTCTATAAAATCTATTTAGAGCAATGGTACTTAAGCTTTCTTTGGTCGTTCAAAACTTCAAGAAGTATGGGCAATATACATACAGAAGGGCTATGCATATGGTAAGAGAGGTTGATTCCAGATTACCAGAAAAACATAATTCTCTACTGCATGGATTTTCCTTCCTTGATTCAATATTTTAAAAACTAGTCAGAAGGCATTTTCTGTGGCTTCCATTTTGTTAGACGATGGTTCCAAATAGTGATGTGTTTGACTACAGCTCACGACAGTGAGAGAATCACCTCAAATCTGTGAAGTTCCAATGATTATGATAAGACATCTTCTGACAATTAATTTGTTTAAAATTAGACATTCACTATGATAATTCTGTCATGGGTAAAGGTTCCAGGTTTCCAAAATCATTCTAGAAAGACAGTCTGTCTCTTCTCAGTTAATTATCTTTTTATCTCTAGTAACTATTACCAGGAAATTAGCAGCCTGCTGTTCAGAGAAATGGCCCAAAATTTGGTAAGCTCCCCTTATCCATGGGTGATACATTCTAAGTCCCCCAATGGGTGACTGAAACCACAGATAATACTGAATCCTACATATACGATGTTTTTTCCTATATATAAATACTTATGATAAAGTTTAATTTATAAATTAGCTACAGTAAGAGATTAACAGCTACATAAGAGATTAATTTTATGTAAAATTATATTACTATAATAAAAACCATGTGAATATGGCCTCTTTCTCTCTCTCAAAACACCTTATTTTACTGTACTCACCCATCTTCGTGTGATGATGTGAAAGAATAAAATGCCTACTTGATGAGATGAAGTGAGGTGAATGATGTAGGCACTGTGACATAGCGTTAGGCTGCCACTGACCTCTTGACGATATGTCAGAAGGAGAATCATCTGCCTCCAGACCATGGTTGATCTTGGGTAACTAAAACCACAAAAAGCCAACCTGGGGATCAGGGGGACTACCATACAGTGTTTCTGGAGGCATGAGAAAACTGTAAAAGCCCAGAAGATGTACCATATTCCAGGCCCTCTCTAATATATTTAATAAAGAAATATTTAGAAATTGGAAAAGCATGTAATTAATTTTAATTGCAATAATGAAATGCCATGTAGAATTGGGAAGAAAAATTTTTCCAAATCTCTATCATAGCTTAGGAAATTTTGTAAGAATAATCACTCCCAGGAGTCTAGGTAGAAATTGGAATACAGTTCTTTTCTGCTCATGGAATCTTCAAAATTTTTGCAAGAACTGACAGTGCCCAGCTCCCCAGAGATTCAATTTCAGGAGAGTCCAAGGCCAGGGCCTTCTGAAAAGCACTCATCTATTTTTAATTTATTCTCTCTTCTCCATTTCTTCCCCTTGGAGCCAACTGGTTAAACCATTACCTCATTCCATTCCGAATAACTGCTTTTACATTGATTTCCTGCATATATCCTAAAGCTCTTGAGTCCTCTAGATGCTGGATCTTGGTATTTATAGAATGGACTTTGGAATTCGGAGAGTCTTTTTCTCTCAAGTCTGATCCTTACAAATGAAAGTCTGACTTTCACGACTCTTTCTGCTATCCGCTTTAAAAATGGTGTGGTATAATGAAGAATATATTTGGTCTTTGTCCTCCGTTCCTGGTACAGACCTCCAAAAACCTTTGAACTTTCCTGAGCAAAAGGAGTGCCTTTTTAATTCATAACCAGCCCCCTTGGATCACATCTGACTTTATAATAATGAGGTGACTTAGGTAGGGCCCCTCTTTGGCCTTGGGATGGGGAAATGGTCCTAAGAAAGACTAAGTGATTAGCAAGTTGGAACCTTCATTAGCGCCACCCCTGACCTCCTGTGGGGTGAAGGGGACTAGAGATTGACCTCTATAAAAACTCAATAATGAGATTCTTCAGAGAGCTCCCAGGTTGGTAAACACATCAAGGTGCCAAGAGGGGGGATGGCTCACCCAGAGAACGGAAGTGCCACACACCTACTCCCCCATACCTTGGACTGCACATCTCTTTAATTTAGTTGTTCTTGCATTACAGAATGTGTAAGTAAAGTTTGTTCCTGAGTTCTGTGTGCATTTCTACCAAATTGTGGAAACCGAGGAGGGGGTTGTAGGAACCCCTGAGGTTTAGCTAGTTGTCAGAAGGTGGTGCAGGACTGGTGACTGGCCACTGAAGTGGAGGCAGTCTTGTGAACCTCATTCTTTGAACTGCGGGGTTGGTGCTAACTCCAGGTTGTTATTGGCAGAACTGAGTTGAATACCTGGATAGCAGTAGGTATCTGGAAAATCAGAGAACTGCTTGTTGGTGTCAAAAACACCTTAAAACATGGTGATTTTGAAAGTTTAAACTAAGCAACGCCTTCATCATTCTTTGCTGTATTACCACCTCACCCCTTCCCCATTCCTATCCCAAGCACGTATGCTTCAGCATCAATAAACGGAGCACCATAAAGCATGAGTATTACTTGAGGTGGAAATTAAATTTTGCTATGGCCTGAATTGTATCCCTCTAAAATTCAGATGTTTTTTAAGCACTAACCAAGGTGACTGTATTTGGAGATAGGGACTTCAGGGAGCTAATCAAGGTTAAATGAGGCCATAAGAGTAGGATCCTAATCCAATAGGGCTGATATCCTTATAGGAAGGAGAGACATGTTTAATGTCTCTCCCTCTCTGTGCACACCCAGAGGAAAGGTCACATGACAACACAGCAAGAAAGCTGCTGTCTGTAAGGCAGGAAAAGAGCTCTTGCCAGAAACCAAACCAAATTTGCCACCACCTTGATTTAAGACTTGTAGCCTCCAGAACTGTGAGAAACTTCTGTTTGTTTAAGCTCCCCAGTGTATGGCATTCTGTAGTGGCAGCTGACTAGTACAATCTGACAAAATTTCAAAAATATTAGCACATTCTAGTCAACATCTAAATTATTTTAGCCTAAAGACTGACTTTTTTTTTTCCTACAGATAAAACAGTATTGTAATATCAGGGCTGGGGCAGGTGATTCAATTATTTTGACTCAAGCACTTCTGTTAGCTGACTGTTAAAATAATTCAAGAATAACAATTATAGAAATATTGATTTTTTTGTTTTAAGCCATAATACTGTAGAGTTTCCAAATAAAAACTCAATCATTAATTTCCATTTTAATGTATGTATTACTGTGCAAACAGGAAATTAGACATCATTCCTTCCTTCATGTTGTTTACAGTTTTGTCAGAGGATAGACATTAACCAAGCAGCCACACAGTTCTCAGAGGTTCAGTTGAATTTTGTAATCTAAGCACATTATTCCACATTTGTTGGTGCCAGGTTGATGCTTGAAAACAAGTAGAACTGAGTCCCACGAGAGCTTCTTTTTTAATAAAATGTGCAGAGATATACTTAGTCTTGTCAGAAATATACCATGCTTCAGAAATGCATTGAGGTTGGGGCGTTTCTGTGCCTCAGTCAGTTGAGAATCCCACTCTTGATGTCTGCTCAGGTCTTGACCTCACAGTTGTGAGTTCAAGCTCCACGTTGGGCTCCACGCTGGGCATGGACCCTGCTTAAAAAAAGAAAGAAAGGAAGGAAGAAAGAAAGAAAGAAAGAAAGAAAGAAAGAAAAGAAAAAAGAAATGCATTGGGGGTATATAGTCTTGTAATCAGCATTTTATGTGAGAATTTAAGAATGACTAATAGAATGACTAAAAAAAGGCCAATAGAACTAGAAAGACCACTTTATGAAGAAAGATTGAAAAGAGTAAATGCTTATAGCTTGATGACATAGGAACTGAAAGAGAACAGAAAGAATAAAAAATATAGAATAGAATTAGAAAATAGAAATAGAATAGAGAATATAGCAATAGAAAAAATAAAAAATGTTTAGAAAAGAAAGAAATTTCAGCAATGAGATAAAAGTAAGGAAACTTTTCACATTATAGAAAATGAGCACCAGCTTTATTATTAAAATAGGCATTAAAATGAGACATGAGCTCAAAATTGAGAAAAAAAATTCCAATGACAGTCCATTTGGTCATCAAAAGCAAGGGAACCATGGGACAATTTATCCATTCATGGTTATTAACCCTCAAAGCATTTGTGGTGGTAGAGACATTGGGTGGGTTTTCTAATAGATTGGGAAAAAATTTATCAGGAAAAAAACAATCAAGGAAAGGAACTTCTTGGAACTTCTCAAAGCCAAGGAGTATATATTCCTGCTCTGAATTGTAATTCTTTCTTAGAAAGAAAGAATTCTTAGAAAACTCAGGGAAAAATAAAGTATTTTCTTTCTGCTGTGAGAATAAGCCTCAGGATCCTATTAATGATGGTGCCAGAAATGGCATGGTAAAACCTTTGTGTCGCTTGTAAAATAGGCTTCTGGTCAGTTAATACGAGGGAAGGGGAAAAGCTGTGTTTTTCCATGGAGCTCTAAGAAGTACTTCTTCACCAAGGAGGCCCCTAATCCACTTTCCATCCTCAACAAATAAAGTGAATTCACCTAGATTTAAGAGCTGTTAAGGTGAATTATAATATTCCCAAATAAAAAAATTAATTACATGATTTTAAATTGAGCCTGTAGGTCTATCAAGTCAGTTAAGAAAACCAAAACCCTTTTAAAACCACACATAAGAAAGAAAAATATTCCAAGAAATATCTTAAATAACACTCACATATTAATAGTACAGTGTAATGTTTGCTTCTCCCTGAAATAATCTCAATTTTAAAGATGCTTCAAAGAGAAAAGAGAATGGAAGAAGCCAGGCAAGCACATTGCTCTAGCCCAAAGCTAAGCCAGGGCTTAACGCCTGGAGCATTCTACGCTTTAACAATAAAGGTAAGGCAGCAACATTTTGGCAAAGTTTACAAAGCAAGTGCCTCAGGATATGAATTAATACATTTAAGCAAACTATGTACTATTCATGCCCAAGTTATTTGCTGACTTCCTCAAATACCAAGATAAACATTACAACTGTGAACTGTAAGACGCAGCTTTTTCTTCTTTTCCTGGTCTCTACTGGAGTTACATTTGTCCAAATGGGACACCCCTTGGATTTTAAAATTCTCTCCCATCATACCATCTTCACCTCTTAAGCAAGAAGAAGACCCTCAAGACGGCTTTGATCTAAAAGTAATGCTGCACTTCAAAAAATTGACAAATAGGCAACAGCAGTGGTCAATGTGGAAGCCTTTGATCCTTGGGAATTCGTCCCTTCGGGATATCCGAAAAATAAGAACTAGGGTCCAAGTATTCCAGGAGAGAGAAATATGCAAGAATTTAGGTTGATAGCTCCTCAAACTCCATGATTGCATGATGTCCTTTTCCCTACAGCGAATTTCTTAATTAATTTGGTAATTCTTTTAGTTTAGTAAGTTCTTTGTAACTGTCATTAGTGAATATTATATTTGGAGAGAAAATTTTCTTCCAGCATCACTAATCAATTATTAATTTTGAATCAAAAACATTTAGTTTAATAAAGTATATGCTATGTATGTCCATATCCAAACTTAATGGAAATAAAGACAAAAGTTCTTGGTTAATTTTTCTTTAAGTGATTGCTAAGAATGCATAAATTGCTCATGGTTGTTTTTAACTTATACTGGAAATAGTGGTTAAAGTTTTGGACTCTGGAGTTTTTTAATGTGCTAAGAAATCACTAGGTAGACTTCCATGAACGGTTATGGATTCAACAAAAATGCATTAAACTATTTTTAAAACACACACACACACACCAAAAGAAATTGGAAGGAGGCAGGTAGACATGGGTTTGAATTTTGACTCTTCTAACAGTTTGAAATTGAGTAACATACTTAATCTTTTTCATTCTCAATTTTCTTATCTAGAAAAGGAGATAATGCTAGTATGTATCTGCGAGTTGTTGAGTGCATTAAATAAGATGCTGCAGGGAGGAAATACAGCATAGTGGTTTAGAGCTCCCTTTCTGTAACAGTGGTTCTCTAAATATGGTCCTCAGCCAGTAGCAACAGCATCAGCTGGGAACCTGTTATAAAAGCAAATTCTTAGGCCCCACTCCAGTCAGGGTGGGACCAGCAATTTGTGTTCTAACAAGCCTTACAGCTGATTCTTGATACATATTAGAATTGAGGACCACTATTTTTTATTATTATTACATGTTGTCGTGAAACAGGATCAAGTAATGATAGGCTTAAGTAGTTCAAGTTCAATAAAATGTTTAGATTACATTTAAGTTCAAGGTAAAGAAAATAGAAATTGAAAGCTTATGGAACATATGCTAACTTCTGCGTATTTTAAAAAGTAAGATCCATAGAACTTAAGAAATAAAACAAATGAGCAAAGGGGGGAAAAGAGAAAGAGAGGCAAACCAAGAAACAGACTCTTAACTATTAGAGAGTAAACTGATGGTTACCAGAGGGGAGGGGGCTGGAGGATGGGTTAAATAGTTGATGGGGATTAAGGAATGTACTTGTCATGAGGAGCACAGGGTGATGTATGCAAGTGTTGAATCACTACATTGTACACCTGAAACTAATATTATTACACTGTATGTTAACTAACTGGAATTTAAATAAAAACTTTAAAAAAAGTAAGATCTATAGAAAGGTGTCCAATATACTTACTTCTAAGTTCCGAAGAACCCCGTTCCCTTTTCTTCATAAGATCAAACTTGTTAAGGCAGACACGCTAAAAATAAAGTTGATTCACCATGATCGTTCACGTGGTTTTAAAATTCAAAGATGAGAAAAACCCAACGTTCCTTCTAATCTGCTGATTTTATTCCTTTTGTAGTCCAAATGTCCACACAGTGCCAGGCTTGAATACTAAGTATGACACATCAGTATATTTTTTTCATCCTTTGTATCTTAGAAAGGTTCAAAGAGAGGCAAACGTGCCAATATGCATATGGCCTGACATTTAGTTCTTTAATGCCGTGACAAAGAAGAACGATTGAGGATTAAGATGCAGAGAATGGAGATGTTCATGCTTCGGTGAGATGGTCGTGAATACGACAGGGAGCATCTGCTTCCTTACAGCCCAAGGCCCTGGAACTTCACAGCATCTGATTATACCATCTGTAAGCACGGGAACTGTTTTTAAGTGTCTTAATTTGCTGTTTATCATATTTATTCTGTTTCTCCATTAGTGTCTTTTTCCATAATAATAACACATGAAAGTCTAGACAGTCCGGAATTCTCTTTGTGGAAAGATTTTTGGCTAGCTAGTTCAGGCTCCCTCTTTCTTAGATTTGCTCAGTTGTGTCTTTTCTAAGAACTTGCACATTTTCTCTAAGTGTTCCCATGTGTTGATCTAACGGTTGTTCATAAATTCTTCACATTACCTTTATAAAATCTCGGTAACATCTGGAATTAGGTCTCCTTTTTCATTCTAGTATCATTTGTGCCTTATACTTTATTGGCCAGTATCATTGCTCAAATTTTGCTTTTTTTTTTTAATTAATTTTCAAAGAACAACCAGTTGGCTTTATTAAAGCTTCCTAGTATTTATTGCTCCAATATTAAGCTCTGCTCTTATCTACATTATTAGGTTCCTCTTTTCTTTGGGTTTGTTTTGGATTTCTTCTGAAAACTTATGCAATTGGTGTGTAGCTCATTAATTTTCAACTTCTCTTCTAATGTCTTACCTGTTTTCTAATAGTTTAAGACTTAGTAGTATTTTCCTTATAAATTTCTTTTTTTTTAATTTTCTGTACCTGTAATGATATATTTCTTAACACATGATTTTTTAGTTAATCTCTTAATTTCCAAAGATATGGAAATATTCTACTTAATTTCATTATTGATTGCTAATTGAATTCTAGGTTAATCATATAGGGATCATGATAACAGTCCTTCAAACATTTGAAAACTTGCATTATGATCAAGTTCTGTATGGTTAACTTTGGTAAAGGTCCTATGTGTGTCTGAAAAGGTATATTTTATATTTTTGTGTTGTGGTATTCTATTCATATGCATTAATGGTCGAATTTGTGATTTGTTCATCTCATCCTATAAATCTTCTATATTCTTAACTGATTTTGTTTACCTTCTACCAATTTCTGAAGCATTTGTTAAATTCTACTACTATGATTGTGGATTTCTCAGTGTCCCTTTCCTTTCTGTATTTTCTTTGTGTAACTATATATATATTTATAAAATATAAAATATTATATTTATAAACTATAAATACACATATATTTATAAAACATATTTTTTACTTTTTTTTTTTTACTTTTGACAAATTTATTTAATCTAGTGTGGTAGAAAAGGCACAATTCCAATAAATGTATCATTGGAAATTAAATGTCATTACCTGGATTTGTCTTTGTTTTTTGGAAGAAACAACTTCTTTAACTTCTTTAGAAAAATCTTAAACAATTAAGGAAAAATTTCTAAATTGGTTTTTTACAATGAAAATATACATGCCTATGTGTATACAAAACCCCCATTAACATAATTTTTATTTTTAGATACATACATACAAATTTAAAATCATTTTATATTCCTAAGAAATTGAAACTGTTAGGACTATAAAGTGACCATTTTTATCTCTGGTAATGCTGTGGATCTTAAATTCTATTTTGTGTGACATTCAAATAGATTTTCTTGCTTTATTTTAGATTTTATTTTCATGGTTGCCTTTTTCACCCTTCTGAATTTTTCTATAGCCTTATAGTGTAGATGTATCTTGCACAATGTTTTTCATTCAGGTGATTTTACTTAACAAACTTTCTGTCTAAATTGGGTCAATTAGACAATTGACATTTAATATACTTACTGATTTATTTGTGTTTAAGTCTACCAGCTTATTTTAAGCTAATTGCTCTGCGTCTTAAATGTTTCTTTCTCGGTCCTATCCTTTTCTTCTTTTGGAAGGAAGATCAATAATGATAGCATATTGGATTAAAATAGTAAGAATTAAAACACACGACAACACCAGTGCATACACTGGGATGAGAATAAGAGTAAAGTCCTTCTATTACCCAGGAGGATTGTTGATTACCATTAGAAAAATTCAAGATGCATGTTATGATTTATAAGTAAACTGATAAAAGGAATGAAGTACATAACTTTCAAACTATTGGAGGGAAAACATGGAAAGATGAAATACATTAATCAATCTACCTTTATTGTTCTTCACATCTTCGTGAAACTTGTTCCTTCATGATTCAAGAAAACCTACCATCCACTTAACTTCTCTCTCTGCAAAGTATGCTCTGAGTAATTTCTTCTGATCTTTCTTCTACCTAATTCTCTTTCAGCTGTCTGTAATCAGTTGTTAAGCTCATTTATTGAGTCTTCAATGTTTGTTATTGTAATTTCTATTTCTAGAAGTTATTGTTCATGCTTTTATAATCTCCTTGGTCAGTTTTTAATATTTCTGTGTTCTCTTCAACTGTATTCAAGTTTGTCTTTTACTTCTTTCAACCTAAAAAGAATAGTTGTTTCCTAATCCATGGTTGGTATATTTCCAATATATTAAGTGTTTGGGGGTACATTTCAGTTTTCAATTTCTCTTCTGCCAGTTCTCTCCCTCTACCTCTTTCTATGTATGTATGTTTATTTTTGACTGGTGTTGCTTAATGTGCTTCAAAAAATTATTTGTGAGGGATCTTTGACACCTAGAACAAAAGTGGTATTTTTCAGATAAAATTTCTATTTGCTTTTACCAAAAATTTATGGAAACTGCAAGTATGGGTCTTTTTCAAAATAACTTCATGACTCCACTCCAGGGTTTTTGAACTACCCAGCTGATGCGAATTTGTGCTGGACAACTAGTAAGAACCATCTAATTGTGATTAGTTCATAGGGACCTGTTTTCACCCCTGACCAGCTGAGCACAAAATCAACATTTTTGTAGGCTCCTAGGTATGGGGTAAGGGGTCTTATTGTTGTTCAATTCTTCCTGAAAACCTGTGGATAGATCAGTTTGGAGTGTCGAAGATTAGCAAACACTTTTGACCATGGACAAATTGGCTGATCTCTTAGCTTTCTCCTGAGTTATTTCTCATTTTTTTTCAAAGATTTTATTTATTTGAGGGAGAGCGAGAGAGAGAGAGAGAGAGAGAGACAGCAGGAGGAGAGGGAGAAGCAGGCTTGCCGGTGAGCAGGGAGCCCAACGTGGGGCTCGATCCCAGGACCCTGGGATCATGACCCGAGGTGAAGACAGATGCTGAGCTACCCAGGGGCCCCTATTTCTCATTTTAGACAGGAAAGAAGGTATATACTTCCTCTTTTCTGCCATTTGTTTCTCTTTGTTTCTAAAATGAGCTGTCCTTATTTAAGAGAATGACATTTTAGATGTGACATGCAGGCAAACATCTTTGTGAGAATATGATTTAGTCATTATTAGTTGACACTAAAATAGGTATAATTCACATCATTTCTGCCTTTTATTAACATCATCCATGTACTCATTGGACTTAGTGTTTATTGAGTGTTTACTGTCTGCCATTACTACTCAAAGTGTGACTTTTATCACTTAGGAATTTCTTAGAAATATCGAGCGATTAGGTCAGTTTCAATTAATTTTTAAATCAAAATGGATATTGAAGTGTGATTTTAGGTCATGGTGAATATGCTCTAAATCTCAAGAATAAAAGGATTATCAAGTAAGACAAGGAATAAAAGTATTATGATCCAAAATTTTGTAGGAAATCTAATATGTGTTTCTTAGGCTTTTTTGATGTTGTTCAAAAATACTTTGTTTTGAAAAGAAAAACATTGAGAAGAAGTAACTTAAATCAAAGTTGAGCTCTGGCAGGGACATCCAAAATTACCGTGTGATGACAAATGAAATCTTCACATTACTATTTAAAAGTGTGACATTTTCGTGTCTTATAATCTCAGTATTAGTTTGTGACATAGAAGTATTATTAAGAGTACATAAAAGGATTTCCTCAAAACTTATTTTTAAGAGTATGGAGCACTTCGTAAACTTTTGGATAAGTGGAAAACTCAATGAACAAAAGGTTATCTAAACATAAATTCTGCGGAAAACAACTGCAAGACCTAATTTTAAAGCATTCTGTAACATAATTGAAGCAGTAATTACCTGACTTCAGGATGAACAGTAGGAGGCATTCTTTTTTTTCTCAGCATATCTCATAATTTTTACCTAAGAAAATACTCCCTTTACATTTCTAACAACAGTTTTGATGGATAGGAACAAGAAGCATTTGCACTATAATTTTTCAGTGCATTATAATAAAGTGAATGTTTTCTAAATGTCATAGTTTAAATTTCATGGGGCGTGAAATCTCCTTTGAAATGAAATTTAAAGCCTTTTTCAAATAAGAAGACTAATCTTACAGTCAAAAACACTTTATATTCCCAGACATTATTAACCTTGGAGTACTGCTTGCAAGATGATAATACTTTCTGACATATTAAGATTAAATTTGTCTTTATATAATTATGTTAAAGAATACATTTAAAATAGATCAGATTGCAAGAGAAGTGGTAAGTGTGTGCAATAGTAGGACTTCCATTTACTAATAATAAATTTAACTATCATCATTTATATGGTAATGTTAACACATATTTGAGCAGATCACCTCTAAAGAAAACTATTTTGGGGTTAATCAAGGTACTTAATGTCAAAAATGGCAACATTGAATAATAATCTAGAGAAGAGTTGGCATTAACTTCCTGTGCTACTTATAAATATGAAAAAGCACATAATTATTTTTTATTGATAAAGTACAAAATTATTTTCATCTAATCAAGAGCTCTTTTAGTACATCCCAAAATATTTTAGAACATGGTTTAAAAATACATTAGTTATACCTTTGAACAGCTAGTTTCCATAGTTTGTTTTTAATGAGGGATGTACCTGAAATTTTTTGCAAGGAGAATAATGGTGACTAACCATTTTTCTGACACATGGGCTGTCGATGCCAAAAACCATTTCAAATATGAAAGACAGTCAGGGAGCCTGGGTGGCTCACATGGTTGGACGTCTGCCTTAGGCTTGGGTCATGAACTCAGGGTCCTGGGATCGAGCCCTGCATCTGGCTCCCTGCTCAGCGGCGAGTCTGCTTCTCCCTCTGCCTCTGTGATCTCTCTCACTTTCGCTCTCTCAAATAAATAAATAAATAGTTCAAAAAAAATATGAAAGGCAGTGACGCAATCATGTTTTTATCTGCTTCAAGGCCTTGAAATCTTAATGACAATATAAAGTATTATGTATCTTTTACAATTTTTAATCCTTCATGATAAGACTAATAGCAATGTCCATTTTCATGAATCTAATGTTTTACAACATGACCACAGATGACAAATTAGATGAAAAATTAGATGAAAAAAGGTGATAAGGATTGGCCCATCAACTTTATACTTTGTGAGCGGGAAAACAGCCTCTTCCAGGGTAATAAGGATGATTACCGACTTCCACCCCTCTCCTCAGGGCTTTTTCACCCTAAATGGTCTTCCCTGCACTCTGACAATTATCAATTCTTTTGGGCCTTTGGCCCCACCTGCTGGTTGGTTATGAGAGTTCATGACCAGATTCTCCAGATTTCTCTCAGAAATCTATGCTCAGGCATGGCTTCCTTCACTTTGTTTGATACATGTTGTGCATAATTTAGTTAATTCCAACACAGCAAATGTTTGCTTCCTGTAAATTCCTTTCCTTCTTCCTCTTGCTTTCCCTATGCTTCCCCTCTTGCCTCATGAAAAGTCTCTTTTCTTCTTAGCCATCAATCTCTTCATGAATTTCTCATTGTCAATCTCAATCTCTCCAGTTTCCATCTGAGAACAGAAACAGCATAGCTGATAAAACATTGTATTAATATTACTAACAACCCAACTCAAGAAAAAGAAAAACCGGAGAGTCTATTTTAAGCCCTCCAAGGGATTGAAAACTTTCCCCTCATTCCTCACAAAACTGTCCAGCTGCCTCTTCTAAATAAACCAATATTCCTCAGCACCAGGATTCAAGTTGCAAATAAATCTTTTCTTTTCTTTTTCCCTGTTGTATGTGTTCCATTCTTCAGTTTTATGGAGGGAAAACTTTCTGTAAGGTTTTGTGTATGCGTGTGTGCTTGTGAACTGGCTTATTCTCTTAATATTCAGAGCATAAGTTTTATTAGAAAACAGTCTTCAAGTTGCAGTAAACCAACTTAAATAACCTATGTTTTTATTGGATACTGCTTATATTAAAGCCTTTTATCTTTATTCTCAGTTTAATTTCTCCTCAGTAAGAGAACATTTTGTTTTAATACTTGAAGCACAAGGATAGAAGGAGCAATTGGCAATAAAGTGTTTATGTATTAAAAGTATTGATTATTCCCAGAGAAATTAACACTATATCATGGACCACCTTTATTCAGGTCAAATAAGACCCATGAACAAGAGGTATTTGTATCTTTAAAGCGAGTTTATGTAGCTGGCATCCGCACTTCAGGCTACCGTTATTACAATATCACCCTAATTTTAGTCACTTGAAAAGTGAGCCTTATGTCCAACTAAGTCCTTGAATTGAAGCACAAAATCTTAACTTTAATCATCTAAACTTAAGTGTGCATTCTGAGTTTTGCTGTTTAGGAATGCTTCATAGAGCTTTATTTGTGGTGGAATTCTATTAGGATTCTCAAATGATTGCTAAAACTAGGAAGCATCCGGGGCTGGAAAGGAATCAACCCCGGGACCTGCCCTCCTATTTAAGTTTCCAGCACAGGGAAACATGTTTTACAGGATGCTCTGCCTTATTTTGCTTGCCGTAATAGAAGGATCCCTGAACTAGGAGGGAGAAGATTTGAGCTGTTTATTGTTGGAGGGGTTTATTCAGCATTTTACAGTTTATGAAGTGCTTTAATTTATTTCATTAAATATATTCCTGAGTTCATCCTCTCTAATAGACTTAACTACATTTATAAGACTTTTCTATTTCAGTCTCTAAATCCATAACCCTGTAAATTGGGATAATGAAATATTTCCGATTCTAAAATGAATACAAATTTGCACTATTCAGGGAGCTGTTTTTACTTGTTGTTGTTTGTCCTACTCAGATACATTGCCTCATAGTATTGACATAGAAAATACAATTTTGGATAAAATATAGATTGCCCAATATACAGAAACGGATATCCAGGAGGCTGCAACTGTTGCTATTTTTGGATTGTACGTTCTGGAAACTTATTAAGTATTATGTAGAGTTTTAACCAAAAATATTTTTGTAGGAAGAATTATCACTATCATCAAAAAATATCTCTTCAAAATTGTTGCAATAATTTTTTGTTTCTTCATTAGCTGCATAGTTATATAAAACTTTGATAGGAGACTTAATGTAACACTATTTGAGAGCCATGATTTATTTAGAGTGCTATTTATAAATGTCAAAATATACAGTACAAAGTTAATATCTGACAGCCATTTGAAAGCACGTCACAGAAACACTGACTTTTGTTTTAAATAAAGATAAGCTGATTTTAATATTTGCAACATGTTATATGACTCAGATGGAACAGTAGAAAAATTATTATAGTCACTTGAATGCTTCAGAAAATGTACAAAGCTCTATTACACTTACTAGCTCTTGAAAAATACCATTGAGACATGACCTCTGTAGTGACATGTCTCCACCACATATTTGTCACTCATAGGCTTTATGCTCAGCCAAATTTGAAAGTGAAATATGTCATTGGAGCATAAAGACTGTGAGTCAGACTTTTAAACTATGAACCATTCAAGGTGAGCTGCTTTTATTTTCCAGGGCATCTTCCCTGCAAAATCAAATAGCAACAATTCTCTTTATCACTGCCTACCAAATAGCTAATAGCTAATAGTAATATGCTAATGGAATTAGCATATTACTATTGATGCAGATTATAAAGCTTGTATTAGTTACTTGGGTTGCTATAAAAATAAATAAATAAATACCACAGACAAGGTGGTTTAAACAACAAATGTTTATTTCTCCGTTCTGGAGACTGCAAGTCCAAGATCAAGGTGCTGGCTGATTCCATTCCCGGTGAGGTCTCTCTTCCTGACTCTTTATTGTGTCCTCTCATGGTGGAGAGACAGAAACAGAGAGACTGCGAAAGCTCACCTCATGACCTAATTACTTCCCCATCTCCAAATATCATCACATCTGGGCTTAAAGCTTTAACACATGAATTTTAACACATCACGATTCAGTTCATAGCAAAGCTGGTTCTCAGTTGTAACACATAACCCAGAGAATTGGTAGAATTCATTAATGGCTGTAGCAATCTCTTTACCTCTAACCAGCCTTTATCCAAAATGGGTATATTAAGTCTTTAAGACAATTATTTTTTTTTATTTTCATTAAGGCCATTAAAGAAAAAATAAGATGTTAATAGGGCCTTCTTACAAAATTACGAAATGCCTGTAATACAGAAGGCTGTTCCACTAATACTTAAGCCTCTGTATCCTATGAATAGTATAAAAACCAAACAGGATGTCAAGAACACATCTCTAAATTTTCCACTTAATATGGTATCTATTTTAGGATCCTGAAAATATACATACTAATTAATGGAACCAAGTAATAGACTTAGGATATATTTAAAAACCTATGACAGCCAAATGTGATTGGGACCTCATTAAGATTAAGATTATGCACTGATGACTGTAAGAGATGCTCTCATTGGCAATGGCATGAAATCTCAGTTCTACTGGAAGTAGCATAAACGTCTAAGGAATTACTTGGGTAACATCTCTTTCCATAAAGTAATTATCTTTTTATGTTTTGACATGGATGACACCTGTTAATGGCAAAGTCTTAAGGTGTTACAAACGCATAAATCACTGTCAAACACACTCAATTACATAACATGGGGCATTTTTATTCTAACATCATCAGCATCAAAAAAGTACTTAAGTCACTCTAAGAGAATTACGTAAATCCCTTTTAGTAAGGAGGGTGTTCATATTGAAAATAACAACACACTTAGAATATACAAAGAAAAGACCTCAGAACTGCATAAAATAAGGTACAAAATCAAGAGGATGTTGAAGAGTCAGTCAGAGGTAAGTGTATTTTGAAACTGAGAGTGACACGTTTTTGTTGATGAGCTGAAATTATAGTGAAGTTCCATGGTAGTGAAAAGCTATATTTAGTCCTACAGATATGAGTATGATATCTCAAGTGAATACTAGTATATTGAGTTCATGTTCTATACTGACCCTGTCCACCAATGTGTATGACCAGAATATAGAATGGCTTATATAGACTAATGACTGGAAACATGGTGCAAGTACCAAAATATGTATATTGAATTTAAAACACACTATTATTACGAGAAGAGGATTACTTTCCTAATTATATTTTAATATGAGTTGGCATTTCCAGAACACATACTGCTTATTGAAAGGAAAGATGCTTTAGATATATGCTAATGTCATCCGAATATGAGAGACACATGGGATTTGGTTTGTCACCACACACACACACACACACACACACACACACACACACACACCCCTGGAGAATTTGATGTTGAATCCACTCCCCTTTCACAAAGGCTTCCTCTCACAGAATGCAGTTATGTCTTTCCTTTGAAACTACTTGCTCTAAACTCCATCTATAGCAACCTGTCCATGTGACTCTCGAAGGAAGCAGTCAAATTCAGTAGACAATTGTTTTCCGTATGATTAACCACCATTTTCCTCTCACATCACAGAGAAATAGATTGCCAGGATTGAACTTTTGGTATTCGTGATCTGGTCATGGCAATGGAAGCTTAATTTTCATTTGAACTGTGCCCACAAGTTTGAAGAGGCACCAAAGTCTGTGGGCAGGCAGGGAGTCAGCGCCGAACAGAGATGGAGGGTAGATGGAAAAAGGAAAAACTTAAAACAGAGATGCGAGTAGGAAAAAAAGGAATCAGAAAGTAAGACTCTAAAGGGGGAAAGCAGATAAAAACATAAGCAGGAGAAATGTGTGTTTTGCAAATTGTAGATCATGTGTGTGTGTGTGCTATAGGATGGGAAAAAGAACTTTCATAGCCTCAGCAGAGTGTTCAGATGGAGTCTGTGTTGCTAAAAGACAGCTCAGGAAAAGTGCGTTCATGGCAAAATCCTGCAGCAACAACAAACAGCAACAGTGGTGACCACCATCTGAGTGCTGACTGAATCCTAGATCCTGGAGGTGTATACAGACGTGTTTTCTAGTTTCCGATCTTTACAACAGAACCTTAATGTATTGATTTATGCTCACTTCAGATAGAGACACAGAGGATCAAAGCACTTCAGTGACTTGCCAAAAGCAACAGAGCTCTTAAGTGGAAAAGTCCAGGACTCCCCTTTTGCCACTATACCACTTTGACAGATTTATTTGCAGTATTCTACATTTGTATTATTTCTCATATGTTAAAGCAGCGTATGGTTTTTTAGGGCACAGACCCCCAGCAAAAGCATTTCTGATCTGTATCATTGCTTAAATTACATCAGATAGTAGGGCCCACTTCGGGGGATCTGCTTTTCTTTGTCTCCATCCAGGGAGGATTGGTAAGGGCAGATGAGTGTGTCTAGTCACAGACTCAAGAAGCCACGGTGATTGATGTAGAGAAGGCCATGTGGCCCAGCATGGTTCAAACAAGTAGTTTTTCCTATTATTTCTCTAATGGGAACAGGTAGAGGGGCTGTTGATGATGAGACTGTAAAGTTTGGCATTGTCTGGTTAAGTGAGTGTGACTTAACCAGCAAGAATAAGTTCTTCAGGCACTAGATGAGATATGGAAAGAGGCAGATTCCTGGCAGCATTCGGATCTCTAATTTCAAACATCTCTTTGTCTAAGAATGTCCTTCTTAGAGTATTGCCAGTCAATAGTTTATATATTTTACCTGTTAGCAGTAGTGATTTTAAGTCATGTAAAGTAAGAAGAACCCTGATTTACACATAAGTGAACTGATTTTAAAAAAATACAAATTTTTCAAATGTCAAAAAAAAATCGTTCTATTACATAGGAAATTGATCTACTTGCCTAGAATATAAAAATATATATTTATTTTTGGGGGCACCTGGGTGGGTCAGTCGTTAAACATCTGCCTTTAGCTCAGGGTGTGGTCCCTAAGTCCTGGGATCGAGCCCTGCATCGGGTTCCCTGCTCTGCTGGGAGCCTGCTTCTTCCTCTCCCACTCCCCCTGCTTGTGTTCCCTCTCTTGCTGGCTGTCTCTCTCTCTGTCAAATAAATAAATAAAATCTCTAAAACATATATATAAATTTTTTAAATGGCCATCTCCCTTTCCATAGAAAAACAGGTAATATACATTAGTTATGAAAATAGAGATAAAGCTATGAAAATAGAGATAAAGCAAGAAAAGAAAGGAGGAAGAAAGGAAGATCCAAATCGTGTATATAACATTAATGTGAATTCTATTTTTTATAATGCCATGAGAAAACAGTGAATATCAATTCTAAACTTTTGATTGCTGGAAATAAGTTCTGAGAGCCCTGAGCCACAAGGTAGATAAAAGGAAATGCACTCAAATCTGCCATCCTACTTTATTCCAGATGAGGGTCAGTTTCTTTAAAGGAATAGCAGAGTTCTGTAGTACTCTCAAGTTTGAATTCTGCTCACATCCTTCCTTGGCCCTTCAGTGAATGAGGTCATCTTTGGCTGGATCTGCACATTGATAATGATATGTTGTATCATCATGAAAAAGACCAGAAATCCACATTGCATTTATGTTAAGGTACATGGACTCCTGCCTGTTTTTATTTGACCTCCCCACCCTGTTGTTCATCCTCTTTCCACATTCTTGGGGCAAATCCAAGGACACCAAGAAAGTGAGTGAAAATCACTGACCAGGGAGACAGGTGGCATGTCTAAGGTAGCACCTTACACAGAGAAGTAAATTTCTAAAATAAAATAAAATATCAAGGTAAAATATAGAGTAAATCATAGTTCTGTCCTACGTAAAACATAAATGTTTCTTTAAAGACAATTTATATATTAAAGAGGTCTCTGGAGTAGGTATGGAATGTAGAAATATTGTGCAGCATGATTCCATTACCTTTAGTAATATGAGCTGTCCATTGGAAAATGCATGAAGAATTTGAGAAATTCATTTGGAGTATTAGAATTAACATTGGTGACCATTAAAAAAGTTTAAATCAAATATACCATATTCAGATTGTGTTTTGCCATGTTTATTTTTAAAAGTCCAGTTTGTTCTAATTAGTGTCATATTTCTATTTACACTACTTCAATTTATGTGAATAATTATGTTGTCATATAAGAATAGATTATTACCATGTAAAGTTAACATCTACTTAGAAGTTGGCAAGAAAATAATGTGTTCAGGGAAAATACCAAGATTTGCAAATTGCTAGAAGAAAAAAAAAGTTAATCCTTCAGAGGACATTTTGCTTTCTTATAAGCTTTCTTTATAAAGCAATTGAATTATTTAAAAAAATTATTGTCATGAATAAAGATTGGTGAGGGAAATGGCTGTACCAACTTAATTTAAATTAACTACTGTTAATTTAATTTAAATAAACTACTTTCTATTATATTATCATGATTACTAGGATCTTTCCTTTGTGAGAGGAAATAAGATAATTGGAAAAAGTTTTTTCCCAGAAGAATAAATACAAATTGTCAATAAACATGTAAACCTATGTTTATTCTCACAAATAAAGGAATCCAAATTAAAATGAAATACTGCTTTCAATGTAATTTTAAGAAAATTTTAATGAAAGTAAACACATCTAAGTGGAACAGGCAACTAAGTATAAAACATCATTCATTTATCCAATAAATACATATTGAGTACATAGTATATATTAGGCATTCTGTACCCTAGTAGTAAGAAATCATACAAGTCCCTGCCCCCATAAAACCTACATTCTAAAAGAGAAGACTAACAACAAATGGGTAAACAAATAAAAGGTATAAATTTGGAAAGTTTTAAGTGCTATGAAGAAAATCAGGAATGGAGAACAGCTAAAAGGCAAAGTAGTCAATGCAGTGTATCTCTTAGATAAGAAAGAAGAAAACGCTGAAGCAGACATGAATGATGATGATGGACCACCCATAAAAATACCTGCGATAGGCAATTCTAGACAGAGGAGCAACAAAGATAAAGGTTTGGAGGAAAGAACAGGAGTGGCATAACCAAAAAGCAAAAAGATGACAGTATGACTACGTTTGATGAGTGAAGAGAAGAGTGGTAGGAAACATCAGAGATGTAAGCAAGGCCTTCTGGACCACACACAGACTCGAGATACTATCCTACATAAAATGGGAGGTCTTTGGATGCTTTTTATTGGGAGATTTGTATGATCTGATGTGCCTTTTTAAAAAGCACCCTTGCATCTGTATGGATACTGGACTGTAAAGGGGCATGGTGGAAGCCAGAGGATCAGTGAGGAAGGCATTGCTAAAGTCCTCGTGATGGGTGAGGGTGGCTTAGATTAGGATGGTAGAAGTAGAAGTTATGAGAAGTGGCCATATTTGAGATCTAGTCTAAGGTTTGAATTTGTAGGATGTGTGATGGATTAAATGTAAGTGGTGAGGGAAAAAGATCAGAATGACTCCTAGATCTTGGCCTTTGTAAGTGGGTGAATGGCAGGTACTTAAGATGAAAAATATTGAGTGGGGAGAAAATAGGGGGAGCAGAACCAAGAGTTCTATTTTGAATTTATTAGGTGGAGACATTGGGGAGCAATGTTAGACATTAGAGTGGAAATTTTAGGGAGATATATAAGTCTGAAGTTCAACTAAGGAATTGGGACTAGTGATAAAAATTTGGGGGGTTCAGATTATAGATGGTATTTAAAATCATGGGGTTGGAAGAAATCAGCAAGAGATACATTTACAGAAAAGAAAAAGATCTAGGATTGAGTCTGAAGATACTTCAATCTTTAAGGGGAAAAAAGAGGAGACACCTGTAAATGATAAGATATAAACAGGTAGCAAAGTAAAAAACAAAAACAATAAACGTGTTTAAATTCCAAAGTAAGAAAATATTCATGTACACTGTAATTGTGAGAGAAGACTTCTTTGTAGAAGAAAATCTTGAGCGTTGGGTGGAATTTGGAATTCCTATCACTCTGGCCTCAGATATTCATAAGTGCAGGTGTTAACCCACATACACTGATCAAATACGGTGGGAGCTTTATAATTCTCTGTGGAGAACTCATTTTCATTTTGTATCTAAAGGACATTTGAGGAGTGACCAAACTTGGGAAACTCTTTGGGGTAGGTATTATACAGGTTCAGATTCACTTGAAGTTTCTTTGAATTTTCTAACAGATTCCTCAAAGATGATAAGAAAGTGCTCTTATTTATTTCATGCCTTTCCATTACATTTTAATTTTCTCATATGCCATGGTGTCTGCAGGAATCTTTTAAAAGTCTTCTGGAGTCAGGTTAAAGGAAGACTTTTAATCTGATACTAGACTTAGGGCTCAGACTTCCCTTTAAGCTCAGGACACAGTGGTTCTGAGACTTTTCAGCATCAGAAAGAGAGTAGCAGGTAGAATCAGCCTCATGCGTTGATGAAACCCAAGACAGGGAATTTGAAAATAACAAAAATTCACACACACACACACACACACACACACACACACACACACACACCTGTCTCAACATTTGCCCAATGGTCACAAAAACTTTTAGACTACATCTTTTCAGTGAAAGCTTTATTTCTAAAACACCAATAGCTCTAGATTAAAATGTGATACATGAGAAGTAAAATGAACACAGGCAGAGCCATACAATATAGATAAAATCCATTAAAGGCAAAGATGCTGATGTTGTAGGGGCACTTGCGTGGCTTAATCAGTTAAGCATCTGCCTTCAGCTCAGGTCATGGTCCCAGGGTCTTGGGATTGAGCCCCGCATCAGGCTTCTTGCTCAGCAGGGAGCCTGCTTCTCCCTCTCCCTCTGCCCCTCACTCATGCTGTCTCCCTTACTCTCTCTCTATCTCAAATAAAGAAATAAAATCTTTAAAAAGAAAGATGTTGTAATACTCTGTGGTGAAAAATTTATGGGTTTAATTCAATGTTGTCATATTATTTCATAATTGTTTTGTGTCTTTCTCTAATTAAAAATCCTCATTTTTCCAAATAATATTGACATACTAACATGTCTTACCTGAAACAGAAGGAAAAAATTCCTCTGAATAGCCTAAATAAACATATTTCATTACAAATACTAAACCCAACCACTTCATTGACTAAAACCAAACAACAAAAGAAACTCGAACGTTAGAAAACTATTGCCTATGGGCAAAATCTAGCCCACCACCTGTTGTTGTAAATAAAATTTTATTGGCTATTTATTTACATGTAGTCTATGACCAGTTTCATGCTACAATGGTAGGGTTGAGTAGTTACAAGAGAGAACATATGATTCCAGAGCCTAAAATATTTACTACCTGACTCTTTACAGAAAAACATTGCCAACCCCTATCTTAGAACTTCTTTTGGCGTCTACATACTTCAATTTTACAAACAGCTCCAACAAGAGGTATTATTTATTCTCCCAAACTAAATCAGTAAAAGGCAAGTGAACAAACATTTGCAAATGAAAGCATTAACCTTTCTTCTTCCCGTCTTCCCTGAGAGACACCGAGTATAATAATGGCCCTTGGCTAAGAACTTAATTGAGTCCTTACTAGAACAATTACTTCAATTTTTCGGTTTTGAAACTAAGGAGACAGCCCTCAAGAAATATGTGGTTCCTTTCTAATTCTCAGAATGCTTAAAAGAGTACCCACAGCAGTTACGGAAAGTGCTAAACATCATCACACATGATAAGGTAACTGACTGACTCTAGGAAAAGGCTAGTGCCTTGAAAAATTATGAAGCAGTTTGGAAAACATTTGTTTTTCTCCTTAATATAGATTGAGCCTACTGTCTATGTTAATTAGTTTTATTCTTGGCACATATGTGTGAATATGTCCAACAATTCTGATCTTTACTCTTTGAAAATGTGAGAACAGAAACTGACAGGTTGAAGTTGATGATGGTGGTTACAGAGCATCAACGACCTGATTGACTAGACTGCGCAGGTCACAGGGGCCTCTCTCCCAGGTCTGCTCTGGAGACCTCGGGATGTTTACAGCCAGCATCAATGATTTGGCTAAAGGCTCATGAAATTAATCCAGTTTGAATGACTGCCTGGAGAAATAGTTAATGGGAAGAGGGGACTGGATCCTTCAGTAAATTCACTGGTTAAATCGAACACCATGAAGGGTGGGTAGGGATCTACATTTAAAAAAAAAAAAAGTAGTAAGATCTTTGATAGTTTAAAATAGGAAAAGGAGGAAAAGACGATTCAGAATAAAAATTAGGAATTTGCCTATGATTGCTTAGGTAATTTTGCTTTCTAATCTGGAAAAAATCATATTTCATGTACAGTTTTAACTATTTCATTTCTTTGTTTAGATATAAATTATGAAAGACTTACATACAACGAAATGATTACCAGTGTTTTCAATGGCAGTGTGCGTTTTATTCTTTTCAGGATTACCTGATGACATGATGCTGTTGTGCCTTTCATAGAGGCGTGTTTTGTTAATCTGCCTAACAGGTACTGTCCTCTGCGTTATTTGCTCGGAGCCCTCCTCTGCAACTAGGAAGCTCTCTCACGGACCTCGCTGCTAGATGCCGCAGGGAAGTTGTGCGCCTGCGCAGCGCGGTCTCCCATGAGCATCCGCGCAGGTTCCGGCTGGTCTCGACTTCTGAAAACATCCTGAGGAGATTGAAAAGAAAAGCCAGCGGCAGCTGAAAAAGCTGTGACTAAGAAGGACTTTCAGGGTGAATGGACAGCTCTAGCTCCCAGGTTTACTGCTGTTCAACCCGAGGTCACAGACGGGTCTGAAACAGCGCGGGTGCCCTCCATGTCCTGTCAGTGGTTCCCTGCGGAGGACTGGAGCATGCAGCCCGCCGCTGAAGACCGGTCTGCGGCTCCCGCTACTTTGGCCACCTAATGGGTAAGAAGCACACTGAGTGTGATCTCAAGCTGTTCTTCTACAGACTATTAAACAAAACTTGGAAATAAGGTTGACAGAAAATATGCAGTTTCTAGAATTTGTGTCCATGTACCTGCTGGTCCTTATCCAGGCCCAACTGTGCTGGTCTCTGGTCTCACAGGGCTGCATCCTGCACCAAATTTGTCCCTGCCAGTGTTTTTGAGACCATACGGTATACCCACAGATCCAGCTGCAGCTAGTCCTTTAGGTCCATGGTGAGCCATGTCTTCTGGACCCTGGGCACCAGGAATGGGAGGGCAGAACCCTACCCCTAATACGCCATACCCATTTTCAGGGCCATATCCTTTTCCTCCTCCTCCGCAAGCACCAGGGGCAGCACCACCTGTTCCCCTGGGCACTGTTCCATCAGGAGTCTGGGGATCACCAGGACCATATCCTGTCCCTGCAGAGTGATATTCCACACCAGAGCTATATCCCACTCCCTGTAATCCTTTTCAAGTGCCTCCAGGACCTTCTGGTGCTCCACTGTTGCCTGGTGGCCCCCATTCTTACCATTAAGTTAACAATGGACAAAGATGATGGTTTGCGTATTGAAAAAAATATATATATATGAACACACACACATATATATATACATGAATGCGTATACAAATTATTGATTTCACTATTCTTAGAGAGCATTCATGAAAGAGTAAGTCTTGCACTTCTCAGAGAAGATATCTGCCTCTTGTACATGGATATATAGTACATAAGATGTATACAATCACATACAAATACAAAAGAAAAAAAGCAATTTACAACTCTGTAAAGTGTAGATAACTAGATTACTGATACCAATGAGAATGACTCTTGTCCATATATGCAAATAACTTCTGTCTTGAGGAAGGACAGTTGATTATTCTACTGGCCCACTACCACTTCTACACTCCCATTTAAAAAAAAAAAAAGTTTTGCATCTATTTATAAATCCATTTCAGTATTCATGATTAACATGGGTATGTGTGGCACTTTAAATTTTCCTTTCAAATATAACATCTTACTGGAGTCTTCTTTAATTAATGAGTGAGATTAAAAAATAAATTTTGACATGCATTCATTTTATATTTTTATAATTGCTATGGTTGTTAAAAGGTAAACTGAGGCATGTTAAAATTTTTGAGAGTTTATTTGATTAGGAATCAATTCAAACCAGGCAGTGCCAAACCGCAAGTGTTTAAGAGCTCTTCACCAACAGCAAGGGAGAGATTTATAGATGAAAGGTAAAGGAAGGAAAAGCAAGGAAATTATTGACTGGCTATATAGTTCAAGTCTATTTCGTTGTTTGTGATTGGTTGTTCTTTGGTTTCTATTTCATAATTTCGAGGCATTTACAGATTTAGATTTTTTTTTTGTTTTCATAGGTTGCCATGGCATTACAGCACATCAGTCTGATAGCCTCTGTTTAATTACTTTAACATGTTTTTTTTTTCAATTTTCTTTAATGGTTGTAATGCCACTTTAATAACTTCAACTCAACAGGAAAAAAAATCCTATCCATCTGTCTAACCTTAGTGGTAATGGTGGGAAGATGATCAAAAGGACAAGGTGGGAAAGGCAAACGTGGCCTACTCATGTCTGCCTTCGATTTGTCCTCTGAAGGGAGAATGTGATTTCCTGTATCTAGAGCACTGAGTGTGGAGCAGCCCTTGGAGGGGCTGGAAGCTCCACAATGAGAAAGAACCCACCACACTGAGAATTAGCAATCCAATAGGCAGCTCTGGAAATACACTCAGGAAGAAGTTCCAGTTCCCTTTTGTAACTAAAGGACAAGGACCTTCAAGAAAGGAACAAATACAGAAGGCAGATACTTGGATTACACATGACATGCATCGAGAATTATACATGTACTCTACTAGTCATTTGTAAATCGTCATTTAATCTTGTTTAAAAACACATAGAGCAAACTCGTTGATCCCTTTCTGCAGATTTGGAAACTGGTGCTGGAAAACATTGAACACAAGTGAAACACCAATTAGGAAGTAAAAATAAAGTCACAATTTCACGCATTAACAGTATATCTCTCATTGTAGTACCTGGGAACTGGGACGTCCAGCACACTTTCCCAGAAGATTCAGCCAAATCTGTCTCACATTACCTCGGTATACTTTTATGCCATGCTAGTGATTCTGTTTACTCACCTCCTGTGGTTTCAGTTCCCTGTGATAATTTCTTCTGCAAAGCCCTCCAAATCCCAGAAACTTCGTGATAGCATTTGCCGCTACTACTATTGTCACATTACATTCTTCTTGCTTAAGAAGAAATATGGTGCAAGTGTTATGTTGCACTCAGTCTCCCACTGGTTCAAGACACTCTGCACTAAACGCAGAGATGTAGAGCTGGTTCTGGCACTGGCATGTAGACTGAGATAGAGGCCTTCGAAGCCACTCTAACTGTAGCTGGTGCTGGCATTGTGGATTTCCACCAAAGAGGTATGGATGACTGCCAAAAGATTTTTTCTGAAGGAGGAAGAGGTCTTTCACTCCCCATCTTACCACACTCAGATAATTATGTGATAAAACTGCTTCCTTGAGTTCCTTGGGACATATTCATTAATGTATATAGATTCATGGGGTTTGTTTATTTTTCACACATAATAACTTTCCATATATTCAGAGTTGGGCACAATGCCATGGGGAGCTGGGCTGGGGGACAAATGATTTGAGTGGCAGAACTCATGCCATGCTCAAAAGCATAGCTCTCTTGAGTCATTTAGTAAAAAAGAAAATGCCTTATATAGCTCACCATCTCCTAAGAGTATAACTGAATTACAGTTCACTGTATTAAAATTGATTCATTTCATAATTCTAAAGCATTAAAAGGGTACAGTTCTGGTCAGTAGACTATTTAAAATAACAAGAAAGTGTGTAATTTTTTCAAACTTTAATTCAAAATGGTTTTAATAAACCAAAGTCTTGGTGCTTAAAACAGTGAGCTTTTGTCATTGGGAAATCAGTCATAAGAAATATCTCTTTCACTGAAGATTCTTGATAATGAGGCATCCATAGAAAATAGGAGCAGTATCATATTTATTTTCACAATGTTCACCACAAAGTAAAAATCCAATGTACAATTGATTCCTGAATTTGGAGGAAGAATATTAGTTCAATTCAAATAATTGAGGGAAAACATAATTAAATATAAGCATTCAAATGTGGCTATAACAAACTATCTCTATTCAAACTGTGAATAGTAATAGTGGAAATTATCCCAGTGGACAGACCCCATATTCTGAGGGATTTGGAAAGAAAGAAACAAGCACTTCCACAGGAAAAGCACATCCTACTGTCAGATGGGATAGACTGGAACTGTTTGGTGAGGTAATTGATCAGGTATTACATTTCCTTGTGAAAGGGCAATGAAAAAGTTTAGGTTTTAGCCAGGAATGCATCCCTTTCCTAAGACCCTAACATTGATACATGATGGCTTAAGGGGGAAGGGAAGAAGAGGCAGTAGGTCAGCAAACTATAGCCAGCAAGCTAAACCGTACCTATGGACTGTGACTTGTTTTTTAAAGAAAATTTAATTGGAACATTAAATGGACCCTGCTGAGGGTTCATTTGCATATTGTCTGTGGCTGCAGCTGGGGTAGAGCTTATTGATTGCCAAAGAGTCTGTATGGTCCTTTACAGAAAATGTTTGCCAATCCCGACCTTAGTATAACAAGTACAAGTCTGAAACCTACATCTTATATGAAAGACTTATCCCCAAACCTTTGAATTAACAAGCCTTAGCAAAGGTTACTATGTATAGATCATGACCTTAGAACCAGATAACTAGGCTTTAGGGAATAAATTCCTGGCTGACTTCACTTTCTTTATATTCAAGCTTATCCCACGAGATACCACAAGGTTCCCTTGCTCTTCTCTCTACAGTAAATCAAGTATTTCTTGTTATATGCTGTTTTTTATTCATATCTATTTGGATTAAGGGATAGATTGTTGTTCTGCAAATTATTTCAGTTGAATACACAAATGCTGTTAACTTGAGCATTCCCTGCAAGGTAAGAGCTGCCAAAGATAAAATGGATAGTATCTTAATCAGCTCAGGCTGCCATAGCAAAATTCCACTAACTGGGTGGCTTAAATGACAGAAATTAATTTCTCACAGTCCTGGAGTCTAGAAAGTCCAAGTCAAAGTGCTAGCCAAATCAGGACCTGATGAGAGCTCTCTACTTGGCTGTACATGGCTGTCTTCTCACTGCCTTCTCACATAAATGCTTCTTTGTACACACGCATGGAAAGAGAGAACTGGTGGGCTCTCTGGTATCTTTTTTTATGAAGGCATTAATCTCATCATGAGGCCTCCACCTTCACAACCTCAGAAAACAGCATTTGCAGGACTTTTTCACAAATCAAGTTGTAGTTCAAGCTTGCTTTAAAAAGCAGCTACTTGGGGCTCCTGGGTGCCTCGGTCGTTAAGTGTCTGCCCTCAGTTCAGGTCCTAATCCCATGGTTCTGGGGTGGAGCCCCGCATTGGGCTCGCTGTTCAGCAGGGAGCCTGTTTCTCCCTCTGCCTACTCCCCCTACTTGTGCTCTCTCTCTCACTCACTGTCAAATAAATAAATAAAATCTTAAAAAAAAACAGCTACTACAAAGTTTGTTTTCTCCCTTCTGCAAGTTTGTTGATAGTCATTGGTTATTATTTTGGTTGGCCAGATACCCTCTGTCATTTTTTATTAATAGATCTCTTCAGTTGAGTACTTGAATTCATTCTAGATACAAAAAGAGAAACTGCAGTTGTCAAAGTACTTTTTGCTGTGGATTAAACATGTATATTTACTTATTGTATCAAGGTTCTCCTTTTTTTTATTTTAAGATTTATTTGAGAGAGAGCACAGGCACATGAGCGGGGGGAGAGGCAGAGGGAGAGAAAGACTTAAGCAAACTCTGCTGCTGAGTTCTGAGCCTGATGCGGGGCTCAATCTCGCAACCCTGAGATCACGACCCTGAGATCATGACCTGAGCCGAAACCAAGAGTTGGTAGCTTAACTGACTATGCCACCTAGGTGCTCCTCATGATTATACTTTTGAGATAGTTTTAGAACAGTTTATTTTCCTATAATACCTACATGCAGCATTTTAGTTTAATTTGTTCTAAAAATGGCTTAACCTAATCTAACCGTTTGGTAGGGATGGCTCTGACGAAAAAAAAAAAAAAATTAAAAAATAGGGGCACCTGGGTGGCTCAGTCGTTAAGCGTCTGCCTTCGGCTCAGGGCATGATCTCAGAGTCCTGGGATCGAGCCCCTCATCGGGCTCCCTGCTCCGCTGGGAAGCCTGCTTCTTCCTCTCTTACTCCCACTGCTTGTGTTCCCTCTCTTGCCGTCTCTCTCTCTCTCTCTCTCTCTCTGTCTATATATATATATATATATATATATATATATATATATATATATAAATGTGAAAAATTTTTTAAATAGGTGAAAGTGTAACAGATTGTCTTATGCAGCCCCACCATGAATGACAACAGATGGATCAGGAATTCCTGTCCATCTCTTGAACGTAATCAAAGAGACGTGGAGATATGGAGTCAGTGAGCTCTGGGGAGCCAAGTGAAAGAACAGAAGCCAAGTTAAGATTGTGGAGAGCAAAACAGACCACACTTTAAATAAAACCCTAAAGGAGACCATTTTGCCCAAAGGATACTGAAAGAACAAATCAGGTTCCAGACAGAAGCCTTGTTTCCCATGACAGTCCCCAAAAGACTGTCTGACTCTATTTATCCAAACCTTTGTAATACACTTCTCTTTTTGTTTAAGGGATCTTCAACAGGTTTCAGTTCCTTGCAATCAATGATCCCTGTCTAGAATAGAAATTGGTACCTAGGATACAGTAGCAAGATAGAGATTCTCAATGGTATAAATTTGCTTAATGTTTGAGAAAGCAGGGAGGGGAAAGGCTGGAAGGGCTAGAATATTATCTGTAGGGTACACTGGGTACTTAACTAATTCATTTATTTACTGTAACCCGAAGGGATTTAAGTCAGACCACCGAAAGAAAATTTTGGGGTGCTAGGATGCAGAATATAAGGTTAATGTAGGTATTCCTTATGACCATAAATAAAGTTTTAGTAAGGAAGAGATTTGCTCTAGTTCAAGGTGACCCTGCTGAGTGTAGGAATGAAAAACTAATTGTGCACACTTATGTAAAGGCACGTAGGGTTGTCATTAGGAGAAAGGGGAAAGGTCCAAGAGTGAAGGTGACTCCACAATGAGGGCAAAAGGCTTGGTATTTTGTCCTGTGGGGAAAATATCTGTTAAAGATTCCTTAAAGAATCAGGGATTTAGGGAGTCAGGGAGTCAAATGGATCCAGGATTCAGGGAAAAGACATTTAAAAAGCAAATCTGGTTCAAATTACAAAATTGGTATAGCTACAAAATTGGCGTGGCTACAAAGAGGACACACTAAGCCATCTTGTGACTTTATAACATCCTCTTCATTTGTCAAATTCATTAATTTACATATGTTTTCTTATAATTATTACAAGTAAATTGTTTACAAATAAAAATGGAGTTAAGTGCTTTTAAAAAAAAGAAATCAGAGTTAGGAATCCTATGTTCTGTTCCACAGGGTCCTAGAGAAGAGAACAAAATCACAGGGAAGATTAAGTGATATTATCTGGAAAAGTAGGTCAAAACGTGGGGTGTAGAAGAGGAAAGTAAGATGAGAAGGATACCGGATTAGACCTTGTAAATAGTCCTGAGATACTAACTGGTAAGAAACTCCTCTTTTTCCTATGGAAGGGTGTGGCAGAAAGCAAAGGGGCAGGAGGTAGGAGGAGAAGAGGTTAGGGAACAAGTAACTCATATTAAAGCAGTTCAGAAGATAGGAGAGGAGGCAGAAGCAGCATTCATTAGTCTCCAAAGTATAGTTAGCAAGCATTGTTCTCTACTTTGGGAGAATTGTAAATATCTGACACCTGAGGGAAACACCTACACTTTTTGAAACTGCTCTTTAATCTCTCACTGAAGTGAAATTTGAAAAAATTACTTTTTTTCCCCTCTGACAATTCACAAGTAAAACGATTACAGACTATTCAGTTACTTTGTACTAACAAAATCTTTTTTCAAAAGTTTAGGGTTTTTCTATTCTTTTCATTGTATAAAATAATCTCTCAACTGATAGTGCTTAAATTGAGCCAAAGATAAACCTTGCCCCCAAAAAAGGAAAGGACTTCTATTTAGGCTCTGACATAATTCATTATATTTTCAACTATACATGAATGATGAAACCCAAACTTATAAATGCACTTTTATATGGCTGTCGAGAAACACAAACACAGCCAGTATTTATCTGATGACATTGGAGAGAAATACAGTTCCCAAATGATGTGAGGTTAAATCTACAAAGACAAGGTGAATTGTAAAGGGAAGCACTTAACTGGTGAAACCAATCAGCACAGACAAGCAATCAAGGAGGTATTGTCACTTTTTCTTCCTCGAGAAAAAGGTTTATACTGTTGGGCTTTGGGGACACAGTATCTTAATTATCACATCAAATGTTTACTTCACTTTGCCTTAATGACAAATCATTAAGTTACCATTTGACATGAATCTGACTGTTGATGATTCTAAGCAATCTCAGCTCAGGTATCCCTTTGCACTTAGAACCCTGTATTTTTAGTATCTGCTTACTTACCTGTCTCCCTCACTGTAACTGTAGACTCATTGAGGACAAGGATAAATCTAATACAGTAATTTTCAAAGTGTAGTTCTAGGACCAGCAGCATCAGCATCAGCATTAGCTAGGAAATGGTTCGAAATGAATTCTCAGGTCCCTGTCCAGAACTCAGGACTCTGCTTGAAGGAGTCCTTCTGGTGATTCATATACTAATGGTTTTGAGAACCACTGATGATAAATCACATTCAGGCACTAAGCACAATACGTGGCACAGTGTAGAATCCAGCAAGGAAAATTAGGTCTATGGGGAAATTGATCTTGTGCTACTTTCAGCACACGCATTACATACAATGTCCCATTGCCCTAGATCTCATACAGGAAAGTAGGTATTGACCTGTCTATACTATGGAACCATATTACTCCCTTCTGGGATATTTTCAATATTAAAAAAAAAAATGCTAGAGATAGTAATAGGTATTGTCTTGTGCAGAATTCAATTAGACTTCCTTTTAGACTAGGGGCATCAGGAAAAGCTTCTGATTTAGATGACAATTATTTTATTGCATAATACCGTAAACTGCATTAGGGCATTTTCTAGACTTTCTCCTTTCTTTCACTGTGTACTCCTTAATGAAAACTACTGTGTTCATTTCTTAGACCTCAAGAGCCCATCAGTAGCATGTAGTAGATATTTACTATATATCAAATGAAGGAACAATTGTATGAACCCTGTAGAAAGTCAACTCTCCATTTACAATTGCCTACTACTGAAATTTATCAATAAATACTTGAGTAATAAGTTCCCTCTTCAGAACTTCCCTACTCTGATACAGGTTGGAAAGTATTAAACTCATTCACATTAGATAATGCTTATTATCAAACTGTTCAGTCACTCTTTGCTGAGAAAATACAACATTCCGAGATTCTTGGGATTCAAAGCATTTTACTAACAAGTTTATTCATAATTATTCCCGTCTCTTTAAGACAATCAGCTACTTGAAAGCAGTAAGCCAAGAGTTAGAAAACACCTATTAGTAGAAGTATAACTTTATTGGTGATGTTCTTAGCTCACTAGGAAGTAAGAAAGATACTTCTAGAGACACCTAGATAGCCATTTGTTTATTTTAGATTTAAGTGAAGATGCTCACACCAGCTCCACCAGCTCATTGGTTAAATGTGGCCAAGCACAACAACCACTATAAATACTAAACACTGCTTTAACTCTTCCTATCTTCTCAACTATTAATACTCAAAGGGATAGAAAGGGGCTTCAAAGGCCTGGATGCACTCTTCTCAAAACCACCCTTCTAATATTACAGAATATAGAAATATTCCCTAGTATAGAAAATTATTTGATCTACACAGTTTCATTGAGCGTAATTTCAGAATACAGTCTCACAAATATGTATAACATTCCTCTTATTTACCCTCACTCGAAATACCAGTTTCACTTTTTTATTATCTGGAGAGCATCTTTCTTATTTCACAACACATAAAATAAAACCTATGTAAAACAATGCCTTCCTTTCCAGTTGCAAATATTATTTTTCACTATTGATGAATTCAAATATTTTCCAGCATCATGTCTATGAATTTCTCTTGTGCTATCAAAAATGGTCCCAGCAAAAGGGATCTTTTATAGCTAAACTATTTCCAAACTCCTACCTACTGTACCGCTAATGATATCTCAGTCCATCCTGTAATGAAATGACTCCTGCCCTGAATGAGTTTAAAATGTAACAAAAGTGTAAAAAAAAAAAAAGTAGGAAAAGTCAAATTCCTTTTTCCAAGCCACTTTTCTTTTTCTGCGTTATGAAATTCTGCTTATTCTTTAAGTAACCTAATTTGTGAAACTGCCTTCCGTATTATTGATACCCTCTTCTGATTCAGTCCATGGATGTGGTACCATCTAGATGCTGATGATTCACAAATGTATACTTCATCCCTCCTGTGCTCCAGGCCCATACAACCCACTTACCATTGGACATCTCAACGTAGCTTTCAAAACACTTCAATATCCCTACGACTTAACTTTTAATTGTCTCTCCCAAAACCCATTCCTGGTACTCAAGTCTTTCCACATATCATTTCAATCCAAAATCTGATTACCTTCGTACCTTTTATAGCCAAACCATTTCCCAAATCTTGCTCATTCCAACTAATTATATTTCAAATCTATCTACCTGACTCTATCTCCACCACTACCACCCTAGTTCAAGCTAGCCATGTTCGTCTGATCACCACAATCATCACTTAAATGGCCCCGCTGCCCACACTTGAATCTGGCAACCTGACTAGATATCTATAACTACAGATCCAGTGATATCGCTCCCAATTGTAACCTGTCCATGGTGCCCTATTGGTTTACAATGAGATTTGCATATTTTTACCATGATCTATAAGGCCTTGCTTAAAGCCTCAACTCTTTACTAAGGCCTGGAAGGCCTTACCTCTCCAGTTTTATCTCCTGCCATTCCTCTCTGCATTCTATGTGATCTAGCCAAACTAGCTCTCATTTTCTCAGTTAAGCCAAATGGTTGCTCCATCCTCTGATCTTTACTCACACTGCTTCCTCTGACTATATGCCTTTTCATATGCATTTTCTTTCAGTCAGCTTCAGCTTAAATATCACTTTCTCAAAGACACTGTGTCAGGTTGTGTATTTTTCCAAAAATGGCCATATAGCACAGCAATATTGTCATCTTATATGCTTTCTCAGAATCTTGTCCCTTGTTCATCAAGAGCTGGAGTCTATTTCCCCTCCTCTTCAAATTCGGCTGGCTTGTGACTTATCCAACCAGTGTGGCAGCAGTGGCGCTATGTGACTTCTAGGGCTAAGTCATAAAAGAGATGCAGCTTCTGCCGGGCTCTTTCTTGGAACCCTTGCCTTTGGAACTCATTCATAATGCTGTGATGAAGCCCAAGCACATGTAGAGGCTGTATTTAGGTGTTCTGGCCAGCTATACCAACTAAGATCTTAGCCAACAGTCAGCATTGAGCACCACACATGCAAATGAATGTTCTTTAGATGATTCCAGCTTCTATGCTCTAAGTTCTCCAGCTGAGTCTTCAGATATTAAAGGGGTGAGACCAGTCATCACACTGTGTCCTGTTTGAGTGCTTGACTCACTGAATCTGTGAGCATAGTAGGGCTTGTTTGATGCACTAAATGTGAAGTTAATTTGTTATGCTTCCCTAGTAATTGGAAGAGTTGCCTCGTTTGGTCCTTCCTTGAGACTAGGTTCTCCTGTCATAGATGTCTCAGCTTACTTTTTACTGTGTGTTTAATGTGTCTTCTCTTTTACCTTAGAGGTTTGATGAAGATATGGATTTTATCAACTTTGTTTACTATTATATTCACAGTGTAGATATTCAGTAAATATTCATAACATTATTGAATAAAATTCTTTTAAAATAATTAAAGAGGAGCTTGGCATTCAGAAATTTAAAAAGAAGCTAAAATGAGTAACAGAGAAATAATGGATGGCTTTTCAATAAATCCTTTAGAAACAATTGAATGTAGGGCCACGGGGTGGTTCAGTTGGTTAAGCGTCTAACTCTTGATTTCAACTCAGGTCATGATCTCAGGATTATGTGATTGAACCCTCCGTCTGGCTCTGCACTCAGTGGGGAGTCTGCTTGAGATTCTCTCTGTCTCCCTCTGTCCCCCCCATCTCTCTCTCTCTCAAATAATAAGGAAATAATCTTAAAAAAATAAAGGTAAAAAAACTATAACACCATGTTTTGGAATTACAGGTCGGTAGTATTTATATTTCTGAGATAGGAGGAAGCTAAGGCATAAGTAAGATGGGTTACAGCATATATTTTGACATAAAGCAGAGCCAAGACCATAAAACCCTGAGAATTGGAAAGAAGTGGAATATATGTAAGTTAAAAAAAAAATCACCCAAAGCTTTCTAAAAGTCAAATATCCAAGTGATTATGTCATTAGAGAAACAAAAAAAAAAAAAAAAAAAAAGGGAAAAAAGGACATGGAGGTAAGAACCAGTATTAGAACCCTGTTGTCAGAAGCTCTAAAAAACAACATAAAAAAGTATTCACAGTCAGATTGAGGCCAAGACACAGAAACAGGCATCAGAGAGCTTCTGTGCCAAAATGCTATCTTCAACAAAGAAAACAAATTATAAATATTTCATTGAAATTGACGTGTATACAGACCTTAGCACTTTCTTCCATATCAAATTCGGTAAATCAAAATTAATGATACAGCTGTCTTTTCTAATAATGTCAGATGTGAATGCCGTATAGGTAAGTTCTCTAATACCGTTTTCACTACCAGGTCATCAGGTCTTCAAACCTGATTTTTCCTTTTGTTGACTTTTTTAAGATTCTCATTCTCAAGTTATATTATTTTAAGCTAATTAGTGTTATGATATACAATTATGCATTTGTGAAATTGATTTAATACAATATCTAGAATAAAGGAAAATATGCATTTAAAAAAGGAATGGATGGGTATGCATACTTTGTTATTAAGAAAATCTTTATAAAACTATTTTCATGGATACTTAAAAATCTCAATGGAATTAAAAACTGGATAAATAAAAGTCATAGGTTAAAATCTATAAGGGAAATCAGCTTCTTCTGGAGAAAGAAAGGTAAACAATGAGATACTACAAAGACTAGTGCTAAAATAGATTTGTCTTAATTAATGCAGAAGACACAATAAATTCTCTCAAATGTTATTTCAAAACCAAGTACTTTAAGATAATAAAATGCCCAGTCATATGAGTTGTCCTGAAAGATGTCTACAATGGATAGAAAAATGCCAACAAAGCCTTACTATAAACATATGTAAGATAACATATTAAGCAAAAAGTAATCCAAATCCCATTTACAATCTAATTGGGTCTCAGTTTTCAGTAAAACTCAAGAAACAGTCAGAGAGGACTTTGTAGATTGACAATCCCTAACGGCATCAAGTAATGCTCTTTTAGTTAGTACCTTTAAACAGAAAGTCTTCCAAAACACTACACTGAAAAAGTACCCAGGCATACAGCCTCTATTCAAAAACTAATTCCTGAACTGCCCAAATCAATCTCTCAGCTCATCCAGTCTTGCTCTAATTTTCCAGAAATGAACCCCAGTATTCATTTCCCTTTATGGTACTGCTTCAGCTCTCAGATTTGACAACCTGAGCTAGCTCCAACTAAAATCCTACCCATCTGCCCACTGCAAAGCATCACCAGCAAACTTCCTCATACCTATGCGGGCTAGATGTGGCTTTCCCCCAAGAGGAGCCCCCTACCAAGTATAGGGTGCCTCACAGGAAGAGCTGGACATAATGGTCTGCTGAGGCCAAAAGGACAAATAAAGCAATGGAGCACTGGGCATTATCATCAACATGTATGTAGGATTTTTTTCTTTTTTAGTGGGACTGCATTTCATTTTATGTAATGAAAACAAAAAGAAAATTAAGATTTACCTTGCTGAAATTTGTTGTGTGCATCCTTTCCGTGTAACATCAATGCCAAGGAAAAAAACATGAATTTTGCCTAATTTATGTTTATGTTGCATGAATATGAATGTCACCATCCTTATTTCTCAGCAGTTGCAATCACATCATGCATAATATTCTTGGTTTAAATTACAGTAGTGTCAAATTAGCAAGAACGTAAATAGGCAAGAATAGCCGTGAAATTGTAAGCATACGTGCTTTCTAAATCACAATATGTGCAGTAATATGTACATTCTTTGGGAAATGCTGGTATCATGTAACTGAAAAACAGCAATTGAATGTAAATGTCTTATGTCTTTCTGTGTCTTTTAACTCCCATTGCAGAACACCACTATCTAAACAACTGATCTTCATAGTTTATAATTACAAAATGCCATATGCCTTTCTTTTAATTAAAATCATTTCCATATTATATCCACTCTGTTTTATTAAAATAAAACCAAAAAGAAAAAAGAGAAAAAAAGCCTGATGGAATTGACTACAAGATTAACACACAAGCGTAACTTAATTCTGCATGAGATCACTCATTTCTATGAACTATGTTGTGTGTGTGTGTGTGTGTGTGTGTGTGTGTGTGTGTGTTTTATTCTGTAGAATTTCAGCAAACCCTGTCTGAATCAGAGGTGTCTGTGATGGAATGCTGCAATTCCCTTTACATTCATGGTGTTCCAAGCCCAACAAAGGCAGATTTTTAAAACAGGCTGAGACCATTTGTTCATGCCTTCAATATACGTTTTTAAACTTACTTAAATTTGGTGCATAGTATGCTTTTGCCATCTACTGGAACAATGATATACTGCAGTTGCAATAATTTTTGCAGCAGTAAGAGTGCAAACAATGGTTTTAAACCAGGTTAACTAGACATTTTAAAGATAACTTCTCAGAGCTCTAATATGTATGGCAGAGTAAACATTTACTTTCAAGATTTCTAGGAAAGAGATCTTCCAAAATTAGAGACTTACATGGATATCTGAGAACCTTTCCTTTGTCATAAGATTACTTTCTCTTTCTAAAGTCTGTTTTAAGATGCAAGTATGTCTGTTTTAAATGTGCAGCATTGTAATGAGACAAGAAGAAAGTGTGGATTCCCAAAAGCTGGATGCTTAGATAATAGAGGAGAAAATGTATAGTCAGACTTAATCATTTTCAGTAAACAGTAATTTTTGCTGGAGATTAATTCTGATTTTTTCCTTAAATATGATCAATCTGACAATTTCTTCTTTGTTTAACAGAAAGTTTCCCATGGTCTTCTTACATTTAGAGACCACTGTTAATATTCCTCAGCATTTTTAATTTAGAATAGCATTTTAATCTTGCAGTTCTCTGAATTTGGTAGATTCAACATTATTACCATCTTCTGAGTGGTTTGAAAACTGAAGTTCAGAGAATTGTAGCAGGCTGACTCCAAATGGCCCCCAATGATCCCACCTCCTGGTATTCATACCCTTGGGTAATTCTCTCCTTTTGACTATGGGCTGGACCTAGAGATATGCCCCTCAAATAGCATACAACAGAAGTAATGGAATGTCGCTTCTGAGATTAAGTTATTAAAAACTTGACTTCTTTCTCTCTCTCTCTCCCTCTCTTTCTCCCCTTGGCTCTTCTTATTGATTTACTTTAATGAAGCAGCCACCATATTGTGAGTTGGCCTATGGAGAAGCCACAAGGAATGGAAGTATGCCTCTGACCAACAGCCAGTGAGAAAATGAGGCCCCCAGTCCAACATCCATGGGAAACTGAATTCTGCCAAAAGCACGTGAGTAAACTTTGTAGGGGATCTTTCCCCATTTGAACTTTGAGGTGACTCAGCTCTGGAATCATCTTGTTTGAAGTACTATGAGGGACTGTGAACCAAAGAACCCAACGAAGTCACACACAGGTTTCATGCATGGAAAACATTTAAATCATAGATGTGTTTTTAATTCTAAGCTAATAAGCTTTAGGGAAATTTGGTATGCAGCATTAGGTAACCTAAAGTAAGAATGTTAAGTGATTTCCCATAGATACCAGACTGGCTAATGGTATAAAGGGAATAAACACTGTTAAGTTATTTCACTAAGTCAATAAAAAGTCTTATCTCAGCAAATTGAAAATTACGCAAGAACGAGAGAAGAAACAAGTGATGGAATACAACAAAAGTTTACTGAGCACCTAATCTTTGAAAGGCTTAGATTAGGTAAATAAGAAAAAATTTACTATTGAATGGGATATACTACAGCCTGAAAGTATCCCCCTAAAATTCATATGTTGAAACCTAATCCTCAGTATCATAGTATTTGGAGGTAGGCCTTTGGGAGGTGGTGAGGTCATGAGGGCAGAACCTTTGTAATGGGATTAGTGCCCCTATAAAAGAGACCACACGAAGTTCCTTTGCCCTTTCCACTATGTGACATTATAGTGAAAAGTCAGCTGTCTGTGAACAAGGAAATGGGATCTTACCAGACACCAAATCTGCCTGGTGCCTTGATTTTGTACTTTTCAGCCTTCAGCACTGTATAAAATAAATTTGTGTTATTTATAAGCCACATATTCTAAGGTAGTTCTGCTATAGCAGCACAAACAGAGACAGGAAATAATATAGGTAAAGATGAATTCATATTAGGAAGATTAGTGTGAAGGATATAAATAATGATGCTAATGTTAGGAGGGCTCAAACAAGAATATTCTCCCTGGATAAAGGTTGAGGAGGACATTACTGAACCAACAGCTTTTGAAATCGACCTTGTAAGGAAGGTAAGATTTCAAAAGGGGAAGAATTTTGTGTAACGGTTTAAACATGAGACAGTTTACAGAAGTGAGAAAATGGGGCATATTTAAGTAAGAATAAGTGGTTGATACATGGAAAGATCCGGGGGAATAAATCTGCAGCAAATGTGTGATTGGAGTCCTGAATGCCAGGTCTGGGAAGTTTGTATTTAATTAATTCTGCAAGGACCTACTGAAATCTTTGAGAAGAAGGAATCTTCAACCAGATTAGTATCTTAAAAGAATTATTTTGCAACAACAGGAGATATTAAGGGGGGTTCTATAAAGGTAAAAAGGCCCCAAGAGTGATACAGAACAGAAAGTCACAACCGATACAAACAAAGACTTTACTGGCAACATGGCATCATTAAAATTCTATCTCTCAGTTCTTAGTGTCAATGTAAATGATTTAAACGCTCCCATAACGCCACAGGGTTGCAGATTGGATAAAAAGAAATGACCCATCCATTTGCTGTCTATAAGAGACTCATTTCGAACCCAAAGATGCATTCAGACTGAGAGTAAGGGGATGGAGTACCATCTTTCACACAAATGGACTTCAAAAGAAAGCTGGGGTAGCAATTCTCATATCAGATAGATTGGATTTTAAACTAGAGACTATAGTTAGAGACGCAGAAGGGCACTATATTATTCTTAAAGGAAGTATTCAACAAGTGGATATGACAATTATAAATATATATGCCCCCAACAGGGGAGCAGCAAGATACACAAGCCAACTCTTAACCAGAATAAAGAGACATATAGATAAAAATACATTAATAGTAGGGGACCTCAACACTCCACTATCAGAAATAGACAGAACACCCTGGCAAAAACTAAGCAAAGAATCAAAGGCTTTGAATGCCATACTCGACGAGTTGGACCTCATAGATATATATAGAACACTACACCCCAGAACCAAAGAATACTCATTCTATTCTAATGCCCATGGAACATTCTCAAGAATAGACCATGTTCTGGGACACAAAACAGGTCTCAACTGATACCAAAAGATTGAAATTATCCCCTGCATATTCTCAGACCACAACGCTCTGAAATTGGAACTCAACCACAAGGAAAAATTTGGAAGAAACTCAAACACTTGGAGACTAAGAACCATCCTGCTCAGGAATGACTCGATAAACCAGGAAATCAAAAATCAATTTAAACAATTTATGGAGACCAACAAGAATGAAAACACAACGGTCCAAAACCTATGGGATACTGCAAAAGCAGTCCTAAGGGGGAAATACATAGCCATCCAAGCCACACTCAAAAGAATAGAAAAATCTAAAATGCAGTTTTTATATTCTCACCTCAAGAAGCTGGAACAGCAACAGAGGGACGGGCCTAATCCACTCACGAAGAAGCAGTTGACCAAGATGAGAGCAGAAATCAATGAATTAGAAACCAGAAGTACAGTAGAGCAAATCAACAGGACTAGAAGCTGGTTCTTTGAGAGAATCAATAAAATTGACAGACCACTGGCAAGACTTATCCAAGAGAAAAGAGAAAGGACCCAAATTATTAAAATTATGAATGAAAAAGGAGAGGTCACGACCAACACCAATGAAATTGGAAGGATTATTAGAAACTATTATCAACAGCTATATGCCAAAAAACTAAGCAATCTGGAAGAGATGGAGGCCTTCCTGGAAACCTATAAACTACCAAGATTGAAACCGGAAGAAATTGATTTCTTAAACAGGCCAATTTATTATGAAGAGATTGAGTCAGTGATAAACAACCTTCCAAATAACAAAACTCCAGGCCCGGATGGTTTTCCTGGAGAATTCTACCAAACATTCAAAGAAGAAATAATACCTATTCTCCTAAAGCTATTTCAAATAATAGAAACAGAAGGAAAGCTACCAAACTCATTCTATGAGGCCAATATTACCTTGATCCCCAAACCAGGCAAAGACCCCATCAAAAAGGAGAATTACAGACTGATTTCCCTAATGAATATGGACGCCAAAATCCTCAACAAGATCCTTGCTAATAGAATCCAACAGTACATTAAAAGGATTATCCATCATGACCAAGTGGGATTCATACCTGGGATGCAAGAGTAGTTCAACATTCGCAAATCAATCAGCGTGATACATCATATCAACAAGAAAAGACTCAGGAACCATATGATCCTCTCAATTGATGCAGAAAAAGCATTTGACAAAATACAGCATCCTTTCCTGATTAAAACCCTTCAGAGTGTAGGAATAGAGGGTACATTTCTCAATCTCATAAAAGCCATCTATGAAAAGCCTACAGCAAATATTATTCTCAATGGGGAAAAGCTGGAAGCCTTTCCCTTAAGATCAGGAACATGACAAGGATGCCCACTCTCGCCACTATTATTCAACATAGTACTAGAAGTCCTTGCAACAGCAATCAGACGACAAAAAGGAATCAAAGGTATCCAAATCGGCAGAGAAGAAGTCAAAATGTCTCTCTTCACAGATGACATGATACTCTATATGGAAAACCCAAAAGAATCCACTCCCAAACTATTAGAAGTTATAGAGCAATTCAGTAATGTGGCGGGATACAAAATCAATGCTCAGAAATCAGTTGCATTTCTATACACGAATAACAAGACTGAAGAAAGAGAAATTAGGGAATCCATCCCATTTACAATAGCACCAAAAACCATACGTTACCTTGGAATTAACTTAACCAGAGACGTAAAGGACCTATATTCTAGAAACTATAAATCACTCTTGAAAGACATTGAGGAAGACATAAAAAGATGGAAAAATATTCCATGCTCATGGATTGGAAGAATTAACATAGTTAAAATGTCCATGCTACCCAGAGCAATCTACACTTTCAATGCTATCCCGATCAAAATACCGAGGACATTTTTCAAAGAACTGGAACAAATAGTCCTTAAATTTGTATGGAAACAGAAAAGGCCCCGAATCTCCAAGGAACTATTGAAAAGGAAAAACAAAGCTGGGGGCATCACAATGCCGGATTTCGAGCTGTACTACAAAGCTGTGATCACAAAGACAGCATGATACTGGCACAAAAACAGACACATAGACCAATGGAACAGAATAGAGAACCCAGAAATGGACCCTCGGCTCTTTGGGCAACTAATATTTGATAAAGCAGGAAAAAACATCTGGTGGAAAAAAGACAGTCTCTTCAATAAATGGTGCTGGGAAAATTGGACAGCTACATGCAAAAGAATGAAACTTGACCACTCTCTCACACCATACACAAAAATAAACTCCAAATGGATGAAAGACCTCGATGTGAGACAGGAATCCATCAAAATTCTAGAGGAGAACATAGGCAGCAACCTCTACAACATCGGCCAAAGCAACCTTTTTCATGACACATCCCCAAAGGCAAGAGAAACAAAAGATAAAATGAACTTATGGGACTTCCTCAAGATAAAAAGCTTCTGTGCAGCCAAGGAATGGGAGAATATATTTGCAAATGACACTACAGATAAAGGACTGGTATCCAAGATCTACAAAGAACTTCTCAAACTCAATACACGAGAAACAAATAAATCAAAAAATGGGCAGAAGATATGAACAGACACTTTTCCAATGAAGACATACAAATGGCTAACAGACACATGAAAAAATGTTCAAAATCATTACCCATCAGGGAAATTCAAATCAAAACCACAGTGAGATACCACCTTACGCCAGTTAGAATGGCAAAAATAGACAAGGCAAGAAACAACAATTGTTGGAGAGGATGTGGAGAAAGGGGATCCCTCCTACATTGTTGGTGGGAATGCAAGTTGGTACAGCCACTCTGGAAAACAGTGTGGAGGTCCCTTACAAAGTTAAAAATTGAGCTACCCTATGATCCAGCCATTGCACTACTGGGTGTTTACCCCAAAGATACAGACATAGTGAAGAGAAGGGCCATATGCACGCCAATGTTCATAGCAGCAATGTCCACAATAGCTAAATCGTGGAAGGAGCCGAGATGCCCTTCAACAGATGACTGGATTAAGAAGTTGTGGTCCATATATACAATGGAATATTACTCAGCTATCAGAAAGAACGAATTCTCAACATTTGCTGCAACGTGGATGGCACTGGAGGAGATAATGCTAAGTGAAATAAGCCAAGCAGAGAAAGACAACTATCATATGATTTCTCTCATCTATGGAACATAAGAACTAGGATGATCAGTAGGGGAAGAAAGGGATAAAGAAAGGGGGGGTAATCAGAAGGGGTAATGAAACATGAGAGACTATGGACTATGAGAAACAAACTGAGGGCCTCAGAGGGGAGGGGGGTGTAGGGAATGGGATAGACCAGTGATGGGTAGTAAGGAGGGCACGTATTGCATGGTGCACTGGGTGTTATACACAACTAATGAATCATCAAGCTTTACATCGGAAACCGGCAATGTACTGTATGGTGACTAACATAATATAATAAAAAATCATTAAAAAAAAAAAAGAATTATTTTGCAACAAAATGAAGGATGATTCCAAATGCTGTCAGAAAAAAATTGTGAAAGACTGAAATGGACCAAAAAAGTTACTGGATGACTAGGACCCATGGGCCAATTCGGGACAGCAGCCTATTTTTGTACTGCATTTGAGCTGTGAATAGTTTTTATAGGTTATAAAATGAAACAAAACAAAACGAAAATAGGATGAATAAATGACAAAGAGTGTGTGTGGCCCATAAAGCCTAATATCTGGTCCTCACAGAAGAAGTTTACTAACCTCTGATCTAAAGAACATCCATCCTTCCAGTTTCTGAACCTAAGGGATTGGCATTTTTCATGGTCTTTTGAGCTATTTGACAACTCTGCAAGTTGTAGATAACTGATAGCACTTCAAATAACTCTTGCCTGTTAACATGCAAATAAATTCTGTCTGATGGAGGGTTGTTTTATTTCTCCTCCCTAACCCCACTTCCCCTATCCTTATGGAAGAGAATCAGATTTACTTCAGTCTGTAAAATCATTTCATGGCCTATGTGTCTATGCTCTTTCAATCATCTTTTGAACTGGTTGTAACATCTAACTGGGTACATCCTAAATTCATGAGTTAAATCATTGACATGTGTTCATTTTATATTTTTTAAGAGAGTCAAACTTTGGCAATAATATATATATATATATATAATATACATATATATGTGTATATATATATATATATAAATTTATCCTTTAACAATGGGAAAAGAAAAAGATGATAAATCAGAGATGAGCAAAGCTATCTCTAAGAACTACATGTCTCAATGTATCATTAAGCATCATCGAGCTGTGGGTGTCTCTAGAGTTGATTAAGTTCAGCTACTCCCCAAGCATATATGGAAGTTAGAGACTGGGCAGGAAACTCAGCCCTTTATTAACCTTAATAATGTTAATAATATGAGATAAAGACCAAACAAAATCAGTGACACAGAGTAGCATCACTCCTACTGGATAGTTTAGTGGCTGGATGAAAGGAGAACCCCATCCAGGAAAAACACTAGCATAAAACCTGGATGAGGCAAAGAGAGGCACAGTATGGGAGGCGAGATCTTGTACCTGGGCATATCAGCAATGCCCCTCAGAGTGGTCCTCTTCCAAGTCAACCCAACAGGCAAATATTGGCCCTCTCCCTTCTCGAAAATCCCTAGTCTTTTCTTTCTCCTCCCTTATCCTCTAATCTCCTTTTTAGACAATGACATGACTTCCTCACTCAAATGTTTTTCCTTCCTTCTTGCTTCTTCATACACTTTTTCTTTCTCCTTTCTAAGTGCTATGCAAAAAATCCTTTCCACTAATTATTTCTCAATTGACTCTGATGGTCCATTAAAACCAATTCAGCAAATAACTATTTATTTTTGCTCTACATCAGGAAAGGTTTAATTCTTAAAGTGTGAGTGAGTTGATATTTGGGTGTTTGGGTATGGTGGAAGTGAGATATTTAAGTTCTAAAAGGTGGAAGAAATATATTTTCCCTATTAGAAAAGTCTGAGTTAACTTACCTGTTTCATGTAGGCACTGGCAATGGAATTTGGGAAAAACAAGGTAGATTAAGAATGCATTATGAATGTGTAATATTCATAAATTGGCATTTTATGGAAGATAGAGATATGAGAAATGGTTTAAGAGATATTGCAGTATATCAAGCCTGGTTCATCTATTAATGATATTAACAGATATGGGGAATTCAGTTCAAGACACTGATTTGGGAGGTGTTTGGAGAGATTATCATGGGGACTTTTCTCATTGTAAAGACTAATTATAGTTGTAGTCATTATAGAAAAATTTTAGAATAGTGATTAGACATTAGAGAATGAATGATGTAAAGTTAATTCTCATCTGTACCACAGATAAATCATGGTTTGGGGTACTTATTTTGTCTTTGTCACCTAATTCTCAAGTGGGAACTTTTTCTTGATCTCATAGAACTTTTCTACTGTCTTTTTCCTGGACTTGAAGAACAAAAACTAGAACAAAAATTTTATGTCTGCAATATAATTATATATAAATAATATGATTTTATGCTGGAATATAATTATGGGTTATTCCCAATTTTTAAAACTTCTCCATATAGCAAAATATGATTATGAATTTTCATTAATCTCTGAAAATTTTAATATCGTCATTAATCTTTATTAACTGAGTTCATGGATAATGCATCTCTGTAAGAACAGTCAACAACTTAAGGTGATTTTTATCAGTGAAAACTAACATCTGGAGGCAGAAGAGATAAGTAGTATTTCACTTACTTCATCAGACTATACTTTATATTATTCTGTTGTAATGCAGATATTGAAAAAACAAAAGATCTCAGGATTTATAACTTATTTTTCTCTATACATGTTTTTTTTTAAATCTGTGGCCAAAAAGGAATGTTCAGAGTTCTAAATTTTCCTATACCTCTTAAAATAAAAGTTAAAAAAATTAAAAGTATTTAAAAGTCTGATTTTACCTAGTTTAACATACAAAAAAAAAAAAAACTAAACAAACCTGTTTTAAACATTCCCTAATTCTTTTTTTCCCTCATTATTTCATACAAAATACAACTTCATTTGTAAAAGAAAGGGTGTTAAGTTTTTTAAGGAAATGGGTTGTATTCTCACCCATGGCAAATCTATGGAAATCAGCGCTCAATCAAATGAATAATATAAATCCTAGTTTCAGGACTTGCTCTAGGCAAAATATGTCAAATAGGCAATCTCTCCTCGCCTCCCTGGAGACCAGGGTGAGAATCTGACAGGGTAGAAACCAGAAAACACATTACCCTCAAACTGAAATATTGTTTAGGCCCCGGACATTTCCTGTTCACTTTAAGAAAACTAAGACCCACACACTGTGTGACAGTTAATTCCTTTCAAATAAATTTGTTTTGTACAGATCCAGTGGTGAACAAAAGATTAATCTTCAAGTAAAATACCAAGAAAAAGCATAAACATGTTTTTTCTACCTGTTCTAATGAATTAAACATTCCCTTTTGAGGTAAAACAAAGGCTTGGTGGCTTTTGAATGGCCTAGAGCTAATATAGTGACGTACGCTCAATTTTTTTTTCATAGAACTGATTTATTACAGTCCTTCAGCGTGACCAAGAGCCCACTCCAAACTAAATCATTTCACTGCTGTCAAAAATAGAATTTACCAAACAGTATTTAAAATGCAAAACAATATTCAAAATGAATCCTTAATGAGTTATTACATATATGTGTGTATATATATATATACACACATATATGTGTGTGTGTGTATATATATATATATGTATATATATATATATATACATATATATATATATATATATACACACATTTTTTTTTTACCAGAAACTTTGCTAAAGCAAAGTACTGAGGATCTCTTAGGGATGTTGCATGTAATTAATCATAAAGATTTTTTCCTGGGAAAATAAATCTGTGTAGTTTTTAAAAATATAGTATTAAGGAGCCTTTTTATCATGAGCCCTGGTAATTAAAATTTAAATTTGTAAGTAGAACACACAAATCTTTTGAATATTAAATCTGTCTATTTTACATGTAGCTACACAGGCTAGTGGCTTCTAAATTTTTATGCTGGCAAATCTTCACTAACTCTAGGTCCATCCATGTTGTTGCAAATGGCAAGATTTCATTCTTTCTTATGGCAAGTAATATTTCATTTTATATATATATCACATCTTCTTTATCCATTCATCTATTGATGGACACTTGGGCTGCTTCCATATCTTAGCTATTATAAATAAGGCTGCAATAAACAAGGGAGTGCATATCTCTTTTCGAATTAGTCTTTTTGTTTTCTTTGGTAAATACCCAGTAGTGGATTTACTGGATCATATGGTAATTCTATTTCTAATTTTTTGAAGAGCCTTCATACTTGTTTTCCACAGTGTCTGCCCCCGTTTCAATTCCCACCAACAGGGCATGAGGGTTCCTTTTCTCCACATTCTCGCCAACACTTGTTGTTTCTTGTGTTTCTGATTTTAGCCATTCTAGTAGTTGTAAAGTGATATCTCATTGTGGTTTTAATTTGCATTTCCCTGATGACTAGTGATGTTGAATGCTTTTTCATATTTCTGTTGGCCATCCGTATGTCCTCTTTGGAAAAATATTTATACAGGTCCTCTGCCCATTTTTAAATTGGATTATTTGGTTTTTGGTGTTGAGTTGTATAAGTTCTTCATATATTTTGGATGTTAATCCCTTATTAGACATATCATTGCAAATATTTTCTCCCATTCAGTAGGTTGCCTTTTTATTTTGTTGATGATTTCTTTTGCTATGCAAAAGCTTTTATTTTGGTATAGTTCCAGTACTTTAATTTAATGAACATATTCTAATTCTACAGTCTGTCTCACTATTTTCTTAAACTCTTCTGGTTAGTCAGACAAATAAAAATGTTTCCTATTTACTTAAGAATTGATTATCTGTTTAGAATAAAATTTGTACAAATATTTGAGATTACAGGAAGTGTAGAACTTTGATTTTTTGAGAGAGGGTTTGTGGGAAAGTAGAAAAAATATGAACTTTGATTTGGGAGCCCTTTATTCAGATTTGAGCTCTATCATTATCAGCATTTAATAATTAGTCTCTCTAAGCCTCAATTTTTTCATCTGTAAAATGGGCCAATAATATGGACTTTGTAGATTTGACAGGCTTGGAACAAGCATATGCAGTTAGTTGTTCAATGAATTGCAGTTCCTTTTTTGCTGATATATACTATGAAGGTTGGATAAGAAGTGACTTGGATCCACATGCTTTTATTTGAGAAAAATATTTCTTCTGGATTTTGACTTAGATTCTTGGGACTAGAATAATTTATGAAGAGGTCAGGGAACATTTCAAATTTTTGTTTGTTTGTTTATAACAGACTCTAATTGCAGAATTCCAGTGCATTCATGTCTAGTCATTTGGCATTGCCTGACACTGGTCAGCATAGCCCAGGACAAATTCACTCACCAGATAAATAATGCTAAGCAGATGTACCTGGATCTAGGTTAACAGTTATCAATTACTGTGTGACAAAAGCTAGAATTATAAGCTTACTTCTCACACAATTCACTACAATTATTGGTAGGAAAAAATCAAACAGTCTGATAATTTGACGTGTCAGAATTAATACAAATAACCACATATCCCAAACTTATCTGCCATAAACAGTCAGTTTATGTTTATTTGAGTTGTAAGTAGAGAGGCATGGTGGGATAGCAGAAAATCAAGTTTCGGTTTCCAGCCCATCCTCCAGCTACTAGATTCTTGATATATCATTTAGAATCTTCGATTTGTTGTTTATTTATCTGTACAATAGCAACAAAGCTATCTAGCTTGTCTATCTTACACAGTTATTAAGAAGATAAAATATATAAGCTGTTTTGAAATTCTAAAGTGCTAAACAGAAATATAAAGCAGTTTATTTCAGTGAACTCAGTATGAAAATTTACTATAGAAAATATGTGCATCTGTTTCCATTCTAGAAGAGAAAACAATGTCGTTTTTGGCCTACATGGCCAAAATACCAGAATGAGTTATATTTTTCCAAAAAAAACCCCAAATTTGCATGGGAAAGGAATATCTCCTTGTATGCATTGCCTAGTAGATTTATTGTTTAGAATAAACATGTTTACCTCACAATGAAAGTAAGAATAAAGCAAAATGAAGCTGTTAGGAAAAAAAAAGGAAAGATTTACTACCAAAAATAAATAAAGTGCAAAATGAACCATGAAGAAACAAACTGAGACAAGTTTTGCCTTTTTCCCAATCACCGACCTTGGTTATTAGCACATCAATTCTGGAGGATATGATTCTTGAAAAGTACTCACCACTGTTTTCCTTGCCAGCAGTAACGACACATATTTAGAGAGAATAATCTAGACCATTTTGCTAGTAGCAAAAAGAGAGACTTGATACTGACAACAAACACAAAAAAGCCTAAATTCCACAATTTGGGAAGCATTATATCTGAGTGAATTCATAACAATTTGTTCATCCCATAAAGGTAGGAATCCTGTAAATATATTTCTCAGATTAAAAAATAACAACTAATAGCTGTTTGAGAATAAATTTGACTTATAGTGAGGGGTTTAAAAATACATTTATTTCTACCTATATTTACATCAAGAAAATTATTTCTTAGCTTCTCATATAGGCTAAGCATAATAAAAAGTTTTCATAATTGATACTTCATATAAAAAGAACCTAATAATATATGAAGCATATTAGATTAAAGAGTAGTCTTTAAATATCTACTAATAAAACTCAGATCTTAGAATAAATGTAGAAATTTGAGGAAAGGGAAGAAGCTAACATCTCTTGAGCATTTGCTGTGGAGCTAGCTCAGTGCTTTGGATTTTATAAACATTTCATTTCACCCTACAAAAGAGTTTATACAGTATTTGTAACAATTCCTTTTAAAGATGAGGAAACTGAGGTTTAAAAAGTTTATTAAATGCTACACAGATAATAATTTGTGGTGTCAGAATTTATACATTGAAAAGACCATCCATGGTCTTTATTTACTACATTATCTTGACTATATATCCATCTCAACACTTCATTACTGAATAGGTTTAACTGCTTGACGTATCTACTACAGATTCAAGACCTCAAGAAGAGGCTTTTCAGAGGCCAATTACAGTATTAACAAAAACAAGGCAATCGATAATATAAAATATTTACACAAATATACAATAAATTAAAAGATTAACACATTAGCTAAGTAACAATTCTGACAATTTTCAGCAACACAACTTAAAGGGTTTGAAATATTCAATGAAATTATAAAATCAGTTTGCTATTCTCAATCTTGTTGAGTCTCTTTTGATTACACAAGACACTCAGCAGCAGTCCCTAGCAGGTCAGATAATTTACACCTCCAACTGCCATAATTGCATAGAAGCAACCTCCAGGCAAGAACAAGCTAAATACCAGGAATCTTCCCTCAGGGACAGTAGTTAGAAAGCATGTAGTAATTTCCCTTTATCAAAAATGTCTGTCTGAGTTGAACAAGTGAAGAAAGTGTCAGATTCCTAAAACCAAAGGATTAAGCATTACCCATTACTTCTTTCATCATTTCTGCCCCAGTCCTAAGACTTCATATAATTAGGATATGGACTTCTATCTATCTCTGCATTGGAAGCTTTAAAACCAATATTGAACACCTTAAGAAATTAGAAAAGTAGGGACTAATTAAATCCAAACTAAGTGAAGAGAAGAAATAATAAGAATTAGAGCAGAAATCAATAAAATTGAAAACAGGAAATCAGTAGAAAAATCAATGAAATCAAAAGCTGATTCTTTGAAAATATCACTAAAATTGACAACCCTCTGGCCAGGCTAGCTAAGAAAAAAAAAAAGCACAGATTATTAATATGAAAGATGAAAGAGGTGACATCAGTACAGATCCCATGAACATTAAGAAGATAATAGTGTTAACAGATTTGATAACTTGCCCACAAATTTGATAACTTAGATGAAATATACCAATTCCTTGAAAGGCACAATCTTCCAAAACTTGCCCAAGAAGAAATAGACAATCTAAATAGGTCTATATCTATTAAAGAAATTTAATAAATACTTCCTCAAACGGAAAGCATCATGTCCAGAAGGGTTCAATAGTGAACTTTATGAAACACTTAAAGAAGAAAGTATATCAACTTTCTATAATCTCTTGCAGAGGATAGAAGCAGAGATTATGCTTCCTAACTCATTTTATGAGGCCAGCATTACCCTAAGACCAAAACCAGATAATGACAGACCAATATCTCTCATGAGCATAGATGCAAAAATCCTCAACAAAATCTTAGCATATCTAATTCAACAATGTAAAAAACTGGTTTTATTCACAGGTGACATGATTGTATATGTAGAAAATCTGAAAGAATTAACAAGAAAACTCCTGGAACTAATAAGAAATTATACCAAGTTTGTAGAATATAAGATTAATGTACAAATCACTTCTCCAGGTATCAGGAATGAACAAGTGGAATTTGAAATTAAAAACATATTCACATTGACAGATCGTAATTACACTTAACATGGTGAGCATTTTGTACTGTATATAGCATCAAATCACTGTGTTGTATACCTGAAACTAATATAATATTGTATGGCAACTACACACCAATTAATTTTTTAAATACCATTTATATTACTAACAAAAAAAGTGAAATACTTTTTTTTTAAAGATTTTATTTATTTATTTGACAGAGAGAGAGACAGCCAGTGAGAGAGGGAACACAAGCACGGGGAGTGGGAGAGGAAGAAGCAGGCTTCCCAGCAGAGCACGGAACCCGATGCAGGGCTCAATCCCAGGACCCTGGGATCATGCCTTGAGACAAAGGCAGACGCTTAATGACTGAGCCACCCAAAAAGTGAAATACTTAGTTATAAATCTAACAAAATATGTGTAAGGTCTATATGAGTAAAAGTACAAAATTCTAAGGAATGAAGTCAAAGAACAACTAAAGACATATTCTATGTTCATGATAGGAAGACTTAATATTGTCAAGATCTCTTCCCAATTTAATTTATAGATTCAAAGCAATCCCAATCAGAATTCCAGCAGTTTACTTTGTGAATATCAACAAACTCATTCTAAAGTTTATATGTGACTATCAAGTCATGAAAAGACATGAAGGAGGCTTAAATGTATATTACTAAGTGAAAGAAGCTGATATGAAATGGCTATGTACTTTATGATTCCAACTATATGAGCATTCTGGAAAAGGCAAAACTAGGAGCCAGTAAAAAAAAAAAAAAAAACAGTGGTTTCCAGGGTTTGGGGCTGGGCGAAAGATAAATCAGCAGAGCACAGAGGATTTTTAGTGCAATGAAAACACCCTATATGATACTATAATGATAGATATATATCATCATACATTTGTCCCAACCCATAAAATACACAATAGCTAGAGTGAACCCTAAGATAAATTATGGACTTTAAGTAATTACATTTTTCAATATAGGTTCATCAGATGTAACAAATGTACCAATTTAGTGGAAAATGTTGATAATGAGGGAGGCTATGTAAGAATGGGGGCAAGGGGTATATGGGAAATTTCTGCATCTTCCTCTCATTCTTTTTGTCAACCTAAATTTGCCCTAAAAAAATAAATCTTTACCATAAAAAAATTGTACTAAAGATAAATACATTTAATTTTTAAAAAAACAATACTGAGTGTCAGATTTGAATTAATTGTAAGAAATCACTTAGGTTGAACACTGGCTCAGCAATTTTCTGATGCCTTTATTGAAAATTAACAGACACAGGGTAGGATTCAAGCTAGCCAGAAGTGGCAGACCTCATACTTTTTAGTTGGAGTTGCCATAATAAAAATGTAAAATATGTAGCATGTGAGATGAAGTTGGGGTCAGAGGCTAGGAAGATGATGTAGAAACTGTTAGAGGAGGTTGAAAAATGGAAAAGAAACTGTTCTAGAAAGCTGGAGAAATGGCAACCCATATTCTGTACCGGCAAAACAATTGGTAATACTGCCTCTTGTGGTAACATGGAAAATATACCTAATGAAAGAAACTTGGATTTGGCAAAAGTGATCACCAGGTAAAATATTTTGTTGCATTTAGTTAGTTTGGTTTAAGTGCACTTGCATTTAGCTGTACATTAGGAAGTAGTAGAAGAGGTTAATTCAGGGGTGGCAGGGAGGATGCCAATGACCAATTTGAAAGTGAATTTGGAGTAAATAGAGGTGCATAACTTTAGATGAAGAAAAGTATACTTTGCACATGTGAGGAATATGAATAAATAGCTATTAGGGCTATTATTAAATTGATTACACTAATCGGTGCAGTTCTTCAATTCTCTCTGTATTCACATCCTTCACCAAATGATGTTGATTATTCCCTCACTAAAAACACAGAAACTATTTTCACACTCCTTAAATCTGGACTAGCCTACACCTTACTTTGGTCAATACTATAGCAGAAGTAACAGTATATTAATTCCAAATCTAAGCTAAAAGAAGTCTTGTGAGTTTTTTCTTGCTCTCTTTCGTTCCTCTACTTTCAGAATAAAAATATGTCTGGGCTAGTTTGCTAGAAAACAAAACAGGTGAAACAGAGCTGAATTGCCTCAGTCATCCCAACAGAGACTATCCTAGACCAACTGATCTGTGACCAATTGTTCAACTGAGTGAATCCAAACAAAACGAAAATAACTATTCAGCCAAGCTCATCCTAAATCACTGACATACTTAATGAAATAGTGAATTTTGAAATGGTTTGTTATGCAGCATTATAGCAATGGATGACAAATACAGAAGAGAAGTGTTCTAATTTCTGGTCTCTCAGGAAGCAATAAATTCTATATTAAAAAAGACATGTCATTAAAGAAAGGTCTAAAGATAAAAGTCACAAAGTTAATTAACTACAAGAAGAACAATGACCATAAACCTTGTACATTGTCATAATAAAAAGACACATAGGTACATACACACACAAAAAAAAACAGATCTCATTCAAAAAAACATGAAAAAAAACCCAAAAGAATTACATATTAGATTCCAAAACTATAAGAATATGCTATATACAAAGCATACATCTAAAGCAGGATGATTCAAAAGAGTTGAATGTAAAAAACTAAGATGAGCCAAGAAATGCAAGGCAAGTACAAAGAAACAGAAAGAATAAGGAGAAATATTTTCAAAAAAGTAATCAACATCAGGAGCTGTTAATATTGAGAAAATTTAATCAATGCAAAATTATTACCTAAGACAGAGAAAAAATGTTCTGTAATAATAAAAAATACAAAATACAATAAATCTTCAATCAACTTCTATGCACCAAATAACATATCAACAATATTCATAATGCAAAACTCCAGGAAATAACAGTGAAAAGTAATAGAAACACAATATTAATGGAGACTTTGTCTCAGTTCTCAAAGGCAAGAATAAATCAAGTAAATAAAAAATTACTAAGGGTTTAAGGGCAAAATTAATAAACTTTATCTGATAAATATAAAATGCTTTCAACATTAGCAAATCAGAAGCTCTATCTTATTTTCACATATCTGTGAACATTTCATAAAACTAAATATTGATCTGAAAAGAAAAGCTTAATAATTCCTAGAAGCAGATATAGTACCAAACAAGCTCTCTATTTAAAATGTGATATAGTTACAATATTTTTTAAAGTAATAAAAACAAAAACAAAACACCTGGAAATTAAAAGAGAAATATTAACTCTTGGACCAAAGAAGAGATCAAAATCCAAATCAAAGAATTTGAAAGAATAGTAAGTATGAAATACATCGGAAGTTGTAAGATTCACCAAAACCAGTGTTTTCCTCTGTGAAAATTCATAGTCTTACTTAACTGTATTACTAAAACTGAGAAATACTAATATGATAGTAGAAGTTCAATTTTAATGGGAATGTGTTTGAAGTTTCAGCATTTAAAAGATGATGCTGCCTCCTGATTTGGGATACATTTGTTCTGTTTCATTCCCAACTGAATATACTGCAATGCAATCTTGACACTGAACTGCCTAGAGTTAATATCAGACTCCACAGGTTTAGGGCTTAATCTGCCTCAAGACTGCCCTTCCTTCAGATGCCAGCTGTATTTTGGGGGATTGTCAAGCAGCCTAGACTTCCAACAAACTGACTACAAATTTGAGGGTTCCCATAATCCCCTCATATTTGATAATGTACTAGAATGACTCACAGAACTTGTGAAAGTGCTATACTTAATGATGACAGTTTTACTATAAAAGATACATAGGGTGCGTTCTGAAATGGAATGATGCAGAGTTCCCATGCCATCTTTGCATGGAGTCAGGACATGTCACCTTCTAGGCACATCAGTGTCTTCCATTAAGCTTCTAATTGTGGTTTTATAATTTAGTCATGATTGATTAAATCATCAGCCATGTAACTGTACTCAGTCTCCAGCCCCACTCGGCTCTCTAGAGGTCAGGCTAACTCAAAGTCCCCAACTCTCAAAACATGTGCTTGATCTTTTAAGGACCAGACCCCATCCTGAAGCTATGTAGGGGCCTACCAAGAGTCACCCCATTACCATAACAAAGATATTTGTATCACTAAGGTAGTTCCAAGTGTTTTTATAGCTTTGCGCTAGGAACTTTGGACAAAGACCAGATATATTCTATCTTTATATACTTTACTAATGTAACACGATGTTTGATCATACTAAGGAAGTTTCCTATCTGAACCAATCACAGAAGGAAAACAGATGGCTCATCGAAATTAGGATAATTTGGTTTTAACAAAGGGACTATTTATTAAGCTAAGGCTGTATTATTGAGGAACCTCAAAGGATATTTCATTAAATCTGGGATTACCCTAAAGATAGAAGGGACAGGAGATTGAAGCATTTACCAGAATTCAGAGGGAGAGAATCATGTACAGAAGCCACCTTGAGGGGCACCTGGGTGGCTCAGTCATTAAGCATCTACCTTCAGCTCAGGTCATGATCCCAGGGTCCTGGGATCGAGCAGCATTGGGCTCCCTGCTCAGTGGGAAGCGTGTTTCTCCCTCTCCCACTCCCCCTGCTTGTGTTCCCTCTCTCGCTGTCTCTCTCTCTCTCTGTCAAGTGAATAAATAAAATCTTTAAATAAATAAAATAAAAATAAAATAAAATAAAAGCTACCTTGAGGGAAGTGACATTTTTTTTTTTTTTTTAGGGATAGCTGGAAGCAATAGTTCAGAGAGGAAACAGAAAATATTTTGACCTCACTCTCTTATTCTGTGATCTACTTCTGGAAGGCAGGCATTATCATTGGCTGAGCCCAGCTAGACTCCAGAGATTATAACAGTCCTTTGATGGAGTCCATACAGGACAGGTTCCTGGGGGCATAGAGTAGGGTAAAGAATGATCTAGAGGGGCAAATGCAATATTCAGCGCACCATGAAAAATGAGTGTTGAGATTTATATAAAGCTATTTCAACATTCATGGACAATGATCTTTTGAGTTCACATTTGGTAATGTTCCTATTATGGTAAAAGCTGCCTAAAATTGAACTATTTTTAGATTTCCCTAAAAGTTTACTTGGTAATGACGCATTATTTTTTCAAGTGCTGCTGGATGCTATTGGTTAACTTTGAGGATTTTTATATCAATATGCGTAAGAAAGATGGCTCTACATTTTTTATTGTTCCTGATACCTTCTCTATGCATAAACAAGGACTCATTAAATTGTTTCCCAAATACGAAACAAAAGTAGCAAACAAAAAAGATGGAAACCTGGATGGAGATAATGCTAAGTGAAATAAGTCAAGCAGAGAAAGACAATTATCATATGGTTTCACTCATCTATGGAACATAAGTAAGAAGATCGGTAGGAGAAGAAAGGGATAAAGAAAGGGGGGGTAAGCAGAAGGGGGAATGAAGCATGAGAGACTATGGACTCTGAGAAACAAACTGAGGGCTTCAGAGGGGAGGGGGTGGGGGAATGGGATAGGCTGGTAATGGGTAGTAAGGAGGGCATGTATTGCATGGTGCACTGGGTGTTATACACAACTAATGAATCATGGAACTTTACATCAAAAAAAAAAAAAAGTTGGAAACCCTAGTGTCTACCTTTAGCCATACAAAGAACGAAGTCTTGGAAGTTTTTCAAACCTAGGCTTTCCTTACCAACTGTTGCATTAAGGGAAATGGTTAAAAGAAGAGAGAGGTTTTATAGGGACCAGAGCTTTTCTGTTTGTTTTTATTTTTTTAATTAATTTTTTTTATTTAAATGTTTCTGTTTGTTTTTAAATCCTTCCCTACGCTTGTATTGTAGGCCTTTTAGAGCAGGTGGTTCCTTGGCCCATGTTAGGGCTGATAAACACTGCCATTTCTTTTACTCTAGTTTTCCCAAAGCATCAGTGTTAGGAAGGATTTATTGTCCTAGTAAATAGGAAGCTCAACATTATAATTTAGGAGTTGCTCAGGATTAAATTAATTGGTATGTACAAAGCTACTATCACAGCTTCTGGCACAGTCTTTGTACCTCCCTTTTTCTTTTACAGAAAGATTTCAGTGGTTAATTCTAGAAAGAGAAATTCAGGTAGTCTATAGCATTGGTCATTCTGGCCATACTGTGTATATACTTGACTAATTCTGATAACTAAGATCTTAAAGAATAAAAGTGCATGTGAGCAAACACATACACACACACCCCACCCCATCTGCCTAGCAATAATACTATCATTAGACCATCTAATTTCTCTCTTTTTCTTTTTTTTTTTCTCTTCAAGAAATGTACTTAATAAACAATTGGTAGAGTTAATGATTGGCCAGCTGCTCTCATTGCGGAAAATGACTCTCTCATTTTTAGCCCTCTGCTAAAAATAGGCAGATGACATTTGAGTACATAATTTTCCAGGTAGTGTTAAGACAAATTGAAGGGTAGGTTTTACTGGCAAGTAGGAATGATTTTATGTTCCTCTCCCCAGTCCAAAATTTTAATTGGATGGGTCAGATGCCTCCAATATGAACAGTTTAACATTTTAAGAGTATATTCATACGAATCAGTAGAAGATATTTTTTAGTTGTTCTACTGACTGTATCATAGATATTTCAGCATAGCCATGCATATTTCAAAATCTCCTTTATATTTTTTTCAGGGACATTGAATCTTTCTGAAAAATAAACTTGGTCAGAAATATTCAGGACCATTCAATGAATAAATGAACAATGACATGTTTTGATATAAGACTAAACAGTTAAAATAATAAAACCTATTTGTCAATTAAAACCATTGCCATGTACACTTCTTCTTCATCCTCTTTAAATGTATTTGCCTACCCTTTACTTTGGTGTTTTGGCAGGAATGTTAAAAAATACAACTTGCATATGGATCAACATTAACTGTCCTAAATGTTCTGAGAGTCTTCTTCAAAAAGACATGCATACATTGCAAAAGCCTATGTGCTTATAATTTACTATAGTTCCAATGCCAGGTGTATATTCTTGGTGCTAGTCAAACACTATAGAAATATTTAATGGTAAAGATAAACCAAGCATTTCTAGCCAGTCACTTTCAACTGAGATCAATACAGTGTAATGATGATTTAGGATGCTTCTTAGTTTAACTTAAGTAATTTTCCCTTCTCTCCTTTGAGATTGTAAATCTGACTAATTGCTTTACACTCTCTAGAACTGCTTCTTCTTGCTAAGTGTAATTGCTATGTCTGGATTCTTCTACGCCCCAAGTAATTTTATGGAGGGCTTACCTACTGATCTCATTGTACTTCCAACTCTGATGCATTGGGCTCCATGCTGATATTTACCTACTTCAGTATACTTGATAAATTAAATCCAGGCCTTGTTAATTTTACCCATTTGAGGCACAAGTATCACAGTCTAATATGGATTAAATTAAACTAATAGACATTTTGGTTCTTCCACCATGGAATATGCATTAGTTGACTTCAATTTGACCACTAAAATACTTATACCAAAGGAAAAAATAATAAGGCTATTTGTGAAATAGGTGTGTTTGGGAAAAGAGTATTCTAGGATAATTTTTGAAGTGGAAAAGTGAAAATATTCTATCATGGCTTAATCAGCTCTTAACTATAAAAGTGGATTGCATGGAAGATAAAAAGGAAAGCAAGAACAATGAGAGTAGTAAAGAAGTGAAGAATAATTGCTCATGGTGCTAACATCCAATTGTAAAGCCATTATTTTGATAACCACAAAGAATTGCCCTTTAACTTCAGCCCTAACAAAGTTTTTTTTTTTCTCTTAGACCAGATTATTTCAGTCCCATTAAGAAAATCAATCCAATTTGTTGAACTTTTCTGTTGCATTGCTCCTGTGCTCACAGCTGGGGGGAAGGACAGTCCACAGGTTCGCTGTCAGTGGAACCTCACTTCTTTGAAGGTTGTTAGGGTTATAGTTCCCTATGAAGATTTAATCTTGACTGTTTTCTCTGAGTAAAACCTTTGAGCAAATTCTTTTGCATTGGTAGTGAGGTTTTAGTCACCTTAAACAGTCCAAGAACAAGTGTTCTCATCTTTCTTATTTTATCTTTGGAACATTTCTCTGCAGAAAATGTGTAGTATATACCCTTTAGAATATGGGGTAGAAAAGGTTCAAGTCAGCTCTGAGATTTAAATGTTAAGTAAAGCACAACACTTTCAGGGGAAATGATGCTTCTAATCAAAGCTTTAGGACATGGCATGGACATATTGTTTTCCTACAAAGAATTCTTAGATGCTAACAAAAGTGGACATTTCTAACTTGGGTTGGTGTCATTTTAGGGGGAAAAATAAAACAAAAACTTTAAAGGATTTTCAAAAATGTAAAACACTATCTATAATAAACAGTTTCCTGTAACCTACAGTAGGGATTTCTTTGATGAATGGGAGGTTCTTCGATGAATGTTAAAGCAGGCAATAAAGCACTTTGTGTTTATATTAGTTATTTATTATTGAATAACAAATTACCCTCAAATTTCATAACTTAAAGTGATAAAATTCATAATTCTTACAGTTTTGGTGGGTCAAGAATTAGGGAGTGGCTTAGCCGAATGATCTGGCTCAGCTTTTCTCATGAGGTGGTATTGGCTGGAGCTGTAGAAAGCTAATGGTTTGACTGGAGCTCAAGAACCGTCTTCTAAGATGGTTGACTTACATGACTATTAGCAGAAAGTCAACACTCACACAAATGTTGGGAGAAACCTTTGCTGACTTTTGCCACATGGACTGCTTTAATGTCCTCCTGACACCACAGCTGGTTTCCCTCAGAGTGATCCAAGAAAGAGAGCAAAGAGAATATCACAATGCCTTTTGTCTCAGAAGTCATACACCATTACTTCCACCATATTGTGTTGGTTAGAAATGAATCACTAAGTTAAGTTCAATTTCAAGGGAGAGTGGAGTTGAAGGGAAGAATATCAGAAATTTTATAGACATATTTAAAAAACCATTACCTTCTTACCTACTGATATTTTGACAAGTGATACACTGTTGGACTTATGGTGGACAGATTTTAAGATGGCCTCCATGATTTCACCATCAGGTCTTTATACCTTCGTATAATCTTCCCTGAGTACAGGCAGAAACTGTGACTTGCTTCTGACCAGTGGCATGTGGGAGAGGTGAAGAAATACACACAATTATATAAGAGTGTAGCTTGTGGGAGTGCCTGGGTGGCACAGTCGGTTAAGTGTCTGACTCTTGGTTTCATCTCAGGTTGTGATCTCAAGGTCGTGAGATGAAGCCCCATCTCAGTCTCCACCCTCAGAGCAGAGTCTTCTTGAGATTCTTTCTCCTCTCCCTCTGCCCCTCACACTCGTGCTTGTTCTTTCTCTCTAAAATAAATAAATAAATCTTAAAAAAAAAAAAAAAAGAGTGTAGCACCTGTCTTGCTAGGGCCTCTGTTGGTCTCTGGCTTTGAAGAAACAAGCTGACTTGGATCCTACTGCCATAAAGAAATGAATTTTGCCATAACCTGAGCAAGTTTTGGAGCAGACCTTTCTCCAGTTGAGCCTCCAGAGGAGAATGCAGCCTTGCAGAGGACCAGCAAAACCATTCCTGGACTTCTGCCCCATAGACACCTTGAGTTAGTGGGTGTTTCTTTAAGCCACTAAGTCTGTGTCAATTTGTTATGCAGCAAAACTAATATAGTCTTGAAGCCAGGAAACTCGTCTGGCCTTTTTTTTTTTTTTTTAATCTTTTACGTCATGATACCTTGTAGAAGTAAGACACTTCACATCTCAGAGCCTGTTTCCTCATCTGTAAAAAAAAGGAGGTGATTTTAGTAAGATCAAAAATGCTTTAACCATTTTATGTCATGAAACATTACATGAGAGGTCAGTAGACAAAAACAGCTAAAATATTTTTTTTTATTAAGTAGGGGGATGGTTCCTCAAATAACTGCCCTCCTACTTTATAATCCAAGCATTATAAAGAGCACAGATTGAATCTTTTTGGATTGGATCATTCTTGAAATATCTGGATTCTTCTAGTGTAAACATTTTATAATAGCCTCAAAAGACAAAGAAAAAAAAGGAAGGAATATACACATTCATTCATCAAGTAGACAAGAGAAATTCCAGGAATATAGTATAAAATTTCATTTAGTACCAGATGGCATAGCTTCTGCCTCTGCTCACCCTTTCCCAATTATGCCCGTCTCTCTGAGGTGTGCAGCAAACAAAAATAGTACAGGAGTTCAATGACATTATCCTTCATGATTTTGACTTACAAATAAGATATAGGGTGCCTGACTGGCTTAATCAGTAGAGCATTCAATTCTTGATCCTCGGATCATAAGTTCAGGCCTCACGTTGGAGTTTACCTAAAAGATATGTCTAGAACTACATCTATATCCATGTCTAGATATATATCTATTTCAAGGTCATGTGAAGTAACATATACTTTTAAAAACAAGCCAAAAATCCATCCAAACTCAGTAGGAAGACATCAGTCAGCTGTGTGTGTGTGTGTGTGTGTGTGTGTGTGTGTGTGTGTGTGTGTGTTGTATACCAGTTGATAGCACTGGTAACAGTCATACCCAGTTATTTACTCTTCCCCTCATCTACACCCTTTGATTGGAGAATATGCAGTTCCTCTAAAAGTAGATTATATTTACCTACCCCTCACATTTGGGCTTGGCCATGTTACTTGTTTTGCCTAATGGCATATGAGCAGGCAGGGCTGTGTACCATTCCAAGATTAGACCTTAAGATACCTCCCATCTTTTTTTATGTTCTGTTATGCCTCCATCATTTCCATGTGAAGGACATGCGCTAGTTAGTGCATGTAGTTAGTCCAGTTGGTCTAAGGAGGATGAAAGACACATGAAGAGAGCTACCTCAGATACCTACAGATCTGTAATTAGAAGCAAAATTGCTCAAGCTGGCCCAGCCTGAAGAAGATCTGGTCACCTGAACCAGTCTAAATCAGCCAAGTCTACTGAACTACAGATCTTTGCAAATAATTGATTGCTATTTTAAGTCATCAAGTGTTGGGATAGTTTGTTACATAGTGTTATTGGTATATAGCTAATGTATATACTGAGCAAAGGTGTTAGAAAGAAAAGTCTTACTCCCTTGCATTTAGCTTTTCAAAATATACTATATACTTTCCCTTATGTATGCTAATAATTTAAACCTCTTAAAAATTTTATTACTTATAGTTTTCTATCTAGCCCAAGTAGTGACTCTATACCAGAGAAGTCTTGGTAAAATTGTTCTGTAATGGAAAAATGTCAATATTGAAAACATTAGAAGTCCAAAGAAAACATATAATTGGTATTAGAGAGAACTAATGATCATTAAGGTATTCTAAATAGATAATCTGTTCAATTGTACAAAAAGCATTGCTATCAAACAGAAGATTTTTACTATATGCAGCTTGTTATTTGGTGCATACACACATATCATTGCTGTGCCTTCTTGGTGGATTGACCTTTTTATCATTATGCAAATTTCTTTTTGGTCTGGTCATTTTCTTAGCTCTCAAGTCTATTTTATCTGATATTAACATAGCCACTCCTGTTTTCTTTTGATTAAAGTTGGCATGACACATATTTTTCCATTTTCTTAACTTTCTACCTATGTCATTATATGTGAAGTGAATTTCTTATAGACAGAATATGCTTTAATAGTTTTTATTCACTCTGTCAAACTGCTCTTTGATTAGTGTATCTAGACTATTCATAGTTAATGAAAATACTTATTTGTTAGGGCTAAAGTCTGAAGTTTTCTTTTTTTTGTTTTGTTTTTCTTTTTCCTGCCTTCTTTTTATTTTTAAAGATTTATTTATTTTAGAGAGAAAGAGCCTAGGGGAGGGACAGAGGGAGAGAGTCTTAAGCAGACTCTGCACTGAGCACAGTGCCTAACGTGGAGTTCAGTCTCACAACCCTGAGATCATGACCTGAGCTGAAACCAAGAGTTGGAGACTGTGACTGTGCCACCCAGGCACACCTCTTTTTCCTGCCTTCTTAAGCCTTATGTGAACATATTTTAGAATTCCATTTTATCTGTAGTGTTTTTTAATGTCCCTGCCACATTCTTTTTAACAGCTTCATGGAATTCCATTGTATGGATATACCATAACTTATTTAATCAGCTCCTGGTCCATTCCTTGTTCACAAACATAGACTCTTTGAATTGATCTAACATCTGCAACTCCGTACCTTTTTCAACTGTGATATTTACTATATTAGGATTTTTTTTTTCTAAAATAGTATTTACAGTTTATTTTCCCCAGTAAAAGTGGTGATATTATTGAAAAGTTACAACCTCCTTGGACCTCGTTTGTCATATGCCACATAATGAGTACAAGTACACTTGTATTTTCTCAGGCCTTACTAGCAAATAAAAATAGATTCATATTAACATCAATACAGATTGTTTTGCTTCTAACAGCAAGCTCTATTATGAAACTCCTAATATGCCCCTACATACATTTTTCTCAATGGCTTTGGGCATGCCTCACATGTCTATTAATGCAGCCCTCTTTGCAATAATGTGGCAGGAACTATTTTTCTCTTCTTTTCTATGTTTAGTTTCCTGAGGTGATGTGACAGATAGATCTGATGTCTATTGAGTCAATTGAAGGATTTTCAATAACACTAGTACAATTTCTCCTAAAGAGCTTTTGTTTATGTGCAATGTTATCAAACTGTGTTGGAGATTTTTTTGGTATTAGAAATAGAATTACTATTTTCTGGTTGGGGAATTGGTTTTATGTTTTTAAGGATGTGTCTATGGAGTACCAAATTCAGTGGACAACTTATTGTTAGCCAGCTAATTTTAAAACTATAGATCTGAAGTGGTTTATGCTTAACTAATCAATTTAACTATCATAATTCCTATATCTTAAACTATGTGTTGCGTGGTTATAATAAAAATTTCCACATCAGTATTTTTACTCAATATAGCAGGACCATGAGTTGTTCATAATCAGATACATAATTTCTCAAGTCAGTCAATTAATCAGTACTCATCAACAAAGATATTTCTTAAATATTGACTCATTCAAGTAGCAATTGACTCAGTTGTCCTGTATTACAGTTTGACTATGTCATCAAAAAGCAGCAGATGCATTATTACATTTCCTTTAAATTGGTAAGAAGTCAGTATTCAAACCATTAAATAAGGTGTTAACGCTCTAATTCAAAGTTCTTCAGCTTCAGGGCATTGAATTGAATCTTCTAATAGGGTAAAAGATTTTTTTCCAGGTAATTTTCTATTTCATTACCATATGTGATGCACAGGAGTATAGCTACACATCAACTCGGCTTTGGGGCTGATAGGTTTTTTACTGAGTATTTATAGAGCATATTATTCCACGTTGTAAGGCTCAGCACATCATGCAAATCTTTTCAAATTTATGATTATGACTTCCCTACAAGAAGCGTATCCATTTTAATGATTAAAAAAAACAAAAACAAAAACAAAAAAAACCTGTGGAAACTTTGACCTTTTGACCCAGAGAATCAGCACATAAATGCAAACTTCTTAACCAGGGCATCCAGTGTGTCATGCATTTATTTCCCCATAAAGCCTCATCCGCTTGTCTTCACTGCACCAGTCTGAAAGAACACTAAGTCTCCTGCAAACTTACATTTCATGGGCAACTTGCATTAATACAATGTCTGGCAGGAAGAAATGGCAGCTTTGCAGTAACATATGGAAGTTTTTTACTCACGCAGTTTGTTAAGGGTCTGACTCTTTGTTTCGGCTCAGGTCATGATATTGGGATTGTCAGATTGAACCCCGAGTCAGGCTCTGTGCTCAGTGCAAGAGTCTGCTTGAGATTCTCTGCCTCTGCACCCCCGACTCAGATAGATAGATAGATAGATAGATAGATAGATAGATAGATAGATAGATAGATAGATAGGAAGAATCAAAAAAAAGAAAAAGAAAAACAGCCATACAATTTGCATGTGACATTCTACTATAACATCGTTCAAACCTCCTCACAATGGTTAGTTAAGTGAGTAGGCTTGAGTCTGGAGACAGCCAGCCTGGTTTAAAATCCTGGGTTGGCCACTTAAGAATCTGAACTTAGACTAGTTATTTATTAGACTTCAGCTTCTTCATCTGTAGAATGAGGCTAGTTTTAATACCAGCCCTCATATATTTGAAAAATCACTAAATAAGATCATTCACATAAAGCATTTAGTGGAATTCCTAACTCTTAATGCTAAAAATGTTAAAAATCATAATTGTTGTTATATTTATAAGCTGATATACTGTCAGAGTTGCTAGTACACTTTCATAAATAATTGCACCAGAACATGTGGTCAAAGATTACATGAGGAACAAGAAGAAGAGAAAAATCCAAGTCAAAAAATTCTAAAGGCTAAAAATCATGAAAGATCTGTTGTTTCATTTGCTTGGGTATCGACGTTATAAAAATATAATACTCAAAAGCCCACATCATCTATAAAGGAAGACAAAACAGGCATTCCATCTATATAAATAGACAGGTAATTCTGGGAGGTGAACCCATACAATAAACGCTAAAGTAAGCTTTAGAAACAAACATTTAAATCTTCATTCTTAAGTTAACATTTTTCAAAAGCTCATCTTATTTTAGTCTTTAAAACAGAATGTACCTTACTAAATATGCCTTATTTCTGCCTCTCAAGATGCCATTACATTTACATACTGAGACACTTCTTGAGGGTAAGAAATAAAACATACACATTGCTTTCCAGAGTTCAAAATCATATTGTCTCTTTAACAACCATCTCTCCAGCAGAGGGAGCAAATAAGTTTTGGTGTTTTCATTTCTACTGAAAAGAACTTCTATGAATTCCAATATGCTATTGGATAAACCATTTTAAACAAGAGGCTATATTAAAGTATATATTTGTAACAAGAACGTATTCAAGTAAACTCAATAGCAGATATTAAATGATGATAAAATATGCATATGTGTAGAGCCTAAGCGTTTCATATTTCTAGAGGCACTATATTTGTGAAAATGTAATTCATAATATTAGCCAAAGGAAAAAAGTATTTTAAGCTCTTGAAATGCTAAAGTACATATATGCATTTTCAGCAATAATCCATTCTAGAGTTTTTTGGTTTTATTTTTTTACCTGCCTTTTAGGAAACTAGTAATATAGAAGCATGTCAAAGAACCAGTAGAAAAATATTTTTACATATTCTGGAATAAGTTTTTTATTAACTAATTGTGTAATATTAAATTCACATTGAAATATTATAATTTCATTATTTAGGCTTCACAATCACAACATTTAGGTTCTGATTTCTTTTGTATTTAATACCAAATCATTTAAATAATTTTAAAGTGGCTTTAAATTTTGATTTAGTAAAATACAAATTGTTCAATGAGTTTTTAAAATCCTGTTTTATTCAGTTTTTCTTTTATAGTCTTAGGAATAATAAATTAATGTCTTAAGAATTAATGACTGTTCTGAGAGATCCTAATAAGGCTTGAAAATTTATTATAGACTGTATTTCCATTCTTACAGAAAAGATTTATATATATATATATATATATACCTAATGAATTTAGTATTTATAAATTTTCGGTATGTATCTTGGATCTAGGTCTGATATGTTGGATTTCTTGAGTGAGCTGATCTCTATCTATTTAATATATAAATTTTATATAAATTTTTTTTATAAATACGTAGTCAGGTACAAGCACCTTCAAACATTGGTGGTACTTCTTACTTCTATTTTAATTACAAAGATGGGAAAGAAGAGCACATAAATCAAATATTCCAGTTTGACATTATCCCTCAACACAACAGAGTGTACTTACTACAAAAAAGAAAATTATCACCTTCCCTAAAAAGGCTTACCAGGGCTTATTCACCAGGACCCTAGTTCCTGACTGTTCTTCAGAGATGATTTCCATTTGCTTGTTCCACTAAATGAGAGAAACAAGACCTCTGTCTCCAATTCCAAATACCTGAAGGAAATCTTGTGATGATTTCAATGATTTCATTAAGTCCCTTGACTCATAACTGATATCTCCTCCCCACTGCAAATAATACACGAGGCAAAAAAGTGACCCTTTTGTCAGCAAGTGCCATCTCTGTGCCTCTGGTCCAAGCTAGAAAGTCCCGAGCCCTCTCTGTCTTCAACATGTCAAATACTTTGCTCCTCCCTCCAAAGCCTCCTGAATCTGCTGCTTTCTCCTTTCCTACTGCATTACACTTGCCAGAGACACTGTCTCTTTATGAGCTAACTGCCCTCCAGACCACTCATTCCAGTTCACTCTACACACTGCAGCCAAACTTATTTCGTTAAAATGTAAATCCTATCATGTTAAGTTCCTATTTCAGTCCTGATTTCTGATTGCCCCCGGTATAATGTCTAAACTTCTTCACATGGCTTACAAGAACCTTAACAATTTGGATTTGCCTGATTTTCCAGTTTCCTTTCTGCCATTGCTCTGTGCTCTAGGCAAAGCAATTGTTTATTTCAGTCTTTGGACCTCTTTTTAACTTTATCACCCCTTTCCCTAAGTCAGGTTCTCTTAAACTCAGCACTGTTGACATTTTGGATCAGTTCATTCTTAGCTGTGGGAGCTCTCTTGTGCATTCTAGGACGTTTAGCAGCAGCATCCTCTACCCACCTGGTGACAGTAGCATCCACTCTCTAGACAACGAAAAATGTCGTCAGATCTTGCCAAATGTCCCCAGGGGGCTACATCATATCCCATTGAGAATCAATTGACCTGAGTGAAGTAACCCAACCCATGATTTTATATACCAAATGCAACAAGAGTTTTAAAAGATACATCTCTTCTCTCCCTCCTTCCCCCACCCTCCATTCTCCCTCTCAAATAGCTGTCCAGAGGTAAAGTTGTTCAGTGTTGATATGTAAGTCCAGGACTGTTGGGAACCTAGTTTTCTTCTTTGGCGTCATCAGAATAAGAGTTTTTCCTTCATGCACATAGCCTAAGATGGTTCGCCACCACTGTTCACATTCTAGCCAACAGGGAAATAAAACCCAGAGAAGCGAGTGAGTCTTTTCCTTTTAAGAGTATAACCTAAATGCACACGTGACTTCTACTAGCTTTAAAGGAAGCTGGGAAATATAAAAATCAAGTTTCCATTGCAAAAATAATATTAATAAAAATAAATGAATAAATAAAAAATCGAAGTGGGAAGAATGCATATCAGGGAACAATTATCAGTTTTTGCCACAACTTGTTCCTTGACCATCGAAATATCTTATATGCACCTTATTTAAGAGGAATACATTCACCTCTTGCCCAAGGAAAACAACTACAAAATTCCAGCCAGTTACTATACCTACATCAAAGTCCAGGATCTCTAAGAAATAGTCTTCACCATTCTCCTGATCAAGTAACTATGAAGTAAAAGAAAGATAATGTGTACCCCATCACTATACACACACACATGCTCACAAACTCAATGCCATTGATGTCATAGGAGCAAGATAACAGTAGTTTTAAAATAAATAAATAAGAACTTTCCTCCAAAAGAGGTAAGAATAGAAAATGCACAGAAAAACAGTAAGAAAGAAAAGGAAAGGAAAGGAGGAGGGAAGGGGTGGGGAGGAGAGAAGGAAGGAAGAGAGGAAATGTACGGTAATCTCTGGTCCATAGGAATTATCTACTCCTGCTAGACAGAAGCTGGGAAGACACCTACCCTGAAAGGAGTGTAGTTCCTGACCTGGGAAAGCCTATCTGGCAGCCCCTGATTCCTGTACCCCTAATATTACTTCCAGGATTCTTTTGTTCTTATTCTTTGTGCTCACATCAATAGTGGTAAAGAAAGGAAAGTATGCCCTTTCTAGGGGCTACACTTCTGCAACCCGTTTCTTGCTGCTTGAGGTTTGGGTCCCTGAGGAGCTAAGATAGTCATAGGTTTTCTAAGTCAGGATCATAGGTCTTTTTTCTTATGGTAAATTTCTTCTTCTAGTCCCCATTTGCAAGATTTTAAGGAGGTTTGAACCTAAAGACTTTTATGTACTAGCCTCTTGCCCTTCCAGTCTCCCTCTTCTCTCAATTTAATTGTGGCTTCTTTTAGAGTTTGAAAGAATAGGCTTCAGAATAAGGCAATCTCTGTAATCTGCTCTTTGCTACTTACTGACAGAAATGTATAACAGGACAAAATCTTGGGGCCACAGTCTTATCTCCCATTAAAGCTACCTCCTCAGAGCTGCCCTTTTCAATTGCTTAATTAAATTTAATTAATATGGGGTAAGATGTAGTTGGTTTTTTTCAACAATGCAGAGCCCAGATTACTAGACCCTCATTCAGCATAGGTCATAATATTCTTGTGGATATTTTTTCTATCTTTACCAGCATCTAACACCAAGTATGACTCTTAGCAAGTGTTCAGTAACTGGTTTTCAGTGAACTTTAAAAGGTAACTAACTATACAAGATCTGTGAAAAGCACCAAATTGATGGAGGGCTTGGCGTAGGATGTCTAAAGGAGAGATCACTATGGCTGTGATTGCTACAAAATCCTTTGCAAGAAGTAGGATTTATGGAGAACTTCCCATGTCATAGACCTTTTTTTTTCAACTTCAGTTATATCATTAAACCTTCAGATCAATCCCATGAGATAAATGATACATTACCAGTTTATAAATGACAAAACTGAACTTCAAAGCTTCCTTCTTTTAAAAAACAAAATTCAACTGAGTAAATTTTATTATTGGCCTTATTCAGTGATTCATTAATTGGGGAGCATCCAGTCTAACAGAAAGTAGCTCCAAGGAGCTATGTAAAATGAAAGACTTTTATAGGCAGTTGGGAGCAGGAATAAAGAAATTATACTCAGCAAAAAAAAAGTGGTTTGGTTATTGCAAGGTTACTTTCCTTTAAGGGATGGCAGGGGTCTCTTAGACAAATGACCTAACTAGTGTTGATTAGGTGATACCTGGTTGACTGATTTAAGTTTCCATTTTGGGGAGAGCTGAAACTGTTAGTCTCAGTTTGGTGACATGGGGCTTAGCATAAGCAGTTCCATTTGGGGCCTGCTGTGTTGTTTTTAATGTTTCTCATTGTTGCACTACTAGTAAGAAGCAGAGGTTGAATCCAAACCCACATATTCCAAATTTCAAAATCTTTGGTCTTCTTATTCTTTAGAACTGTCTCTTGTGAGACAAGTTCTTTAGAACTGTCTCCTTAGACAGCACAAGGAGAAGCTGGGGAGACACAGGGACATGTCATAAGCAAATGGTGTCAAAGAAAGAGAGAAGAATATTTGGAAGAAAATTATGTGTACAGATCAGCCTGGATTAGAGAGAAAGAGGGGGTTTGTATAGAAAAGAAATTAATGAGATATTAAATGGAGAATACCCTGATATCAAAAGGTAGGTTTGGTAGTAGTTTGATAGCTAACGCTACTTGAATGGGCCTCCATTTTGCTGAATTTCAATGCAGAGCAAGTTGTATTATAGCAATCCTTTATTTTATGGATAGGTTTTTTAATGCTTGCCCTCTTCCTTTTATGAGATAATTATTGTTTGATTATCTGGAATAATGGTATGTTGTTGTTTTTAACTCCATTAAGGAAAAATTGAAATTTTTTCCTTTACAAATACAATTCATGTTTAATATTTATTTTCTTCATTTATTGCCACTGCCACAAATAACAATGAAGTAAATGATGTTTTTCATTTTCCTTGAAAAAATATTTAGAAAAAGTTACTTTATTTAGTGGTGAAGGGTAGAATCATGGCTTTTTTTCTCTGAATACTTTTATCTAACATAAGAAATACAAAGATGCGGGGCGCCTGGGTGGCTCAGTCATTAAGCATCTGCCTTCTGCTCGGGACGTGATCCCAGAGTCCTGGGATCGAGCCCCACATTAGGCTCCTCCACTATGACCCTGCTTCTTCCTCTCCCACTCCCCCTGACTGTGTTCCCTCTCTCGCTGGCTGTCTCTCTCTCTGTCAAATAAGTAAATAAAAATTAAAAAAAAAATACAAAGATGCACAAATGAGTTGATTATCTTGGTATCCATTTTAGCAAGCTGGTTTCACTATTAGTGAATTCATTATCATAGAGGAGTTTCAAAAGAAAAATTAAGGTATTTGAGGGTCACTTAATTAGATAAATGGATCTTGGTAATTAGACTTTTTGGGAAAGATAATGTATTTGTCAGATGTATTTAGGCAAGTTTATTTAATAAATATCCCCAGGATGTTAGTTCCTCTTGTATTTAATCGTAATGGGTTTCTATACATATCCTGAGGATATTAGGGAATTTCCTGTTCTGTTAATGGGCTGCTCCAAATTTTCTCTTAGTTTCAGACATGACAGAGATCTCATCCCAGCATTAATGACTATTTAAAGAGTATTGACTGGAGTAGGTGATTAGCAACAGGAAATAAGGTTTATGTAATTGAAATTTATCTTGAACCAAAGGAGACAGAGAAGGGAGGAGAAAGAAAAGGTCGCAAAGTCTGACAGTTTCCTATATGCCATTGGATATTGAAGACTGAAAAAGGTTACCTTTGCTCTTAAATCAGTGTTATTATCTGGCTCATTTGAATCTCTTTTTTAATCTATAGGGTTTTGCGGGGGGTTTTAAATGTAGCTCATGTAGCAAGACAGTTTCACCATGCACTCAAATAAGGCATTCACCATTAACCAGTAAAAGTCCTGAAATTTATAAAATGGATAGAAAGAATGTATTGGTTTCACCAATCAATAGTGTGTAATCACATGTGGCACTTTTCAGAGGAACATCAATTGTCTAAAAACATACAAAAAAGATGTGCTTTGTTTTTTATATACACATATTTATAAGTCAAATTCCAGAACTAAACTTTGACCCATGTAATGACAATGAAGAATTTACATGATCTAAAAATGGAAAAGAAAAAGCAAGATGCTAATAAGGTTGGAAGTGTGGATGGTTACACGTTGAGAATAAGTTCAGACTAGAAGAATCGAGCCAAATCAAATTCAGGATAACACAATATATGTAAAATCACCTGATGTACTTTAAAGTCTTCACAAATGTGAATTAAGTGTTTCAAATCTTGTTGAGGTTCAAGCAGGCACATATAAAGAGACAAAATAAAATATGAGGAACCATCATTACTTTTATTCCTCAAATTCAGTCAAATTGATCCTTTAATGAGCAATTTGGTAAGGTGAGCGTAGGATACAAAATTTCTATAGCAATTGAAGTAATAAAAAGAGCAATTCGGCATTTGTTCTTAATGTGCTGTCATTGACATAATTTACAGGAAAAGTACAGGCTAAAAGAACTCTAGACAGAATTCTCCCAGCAAAATGCATCAATGGAGGTGGCAGATGGCAGATAACCTGGAGTGATGGGAAAAGTATAAGCTCAGGCATGTGTCAGACCTGTTTACAACTGACTTCCTAATTTATAGGTCACAACTTTGAGTGAATCATTTAATTTATCATAGCCTCAGTTTCTTTCTTTTTTTTTTTTAAGATTTTATTTATTTATTCGACAGAGATAGAGACAGCCAGAGAGAGAGGGAGCACAAGCAGGGGGAGTGGAGAGGAAGAAGCAGGCTCATAGCGGAGGAGCCTGATGTGGGGCTCGATCCCATAACGCTGGGATCACGCCCTGAGCCGAAGGCAGACGCCTAACCGCTGTGCCACCCAGGCGCCCCATAGCCTCAGTTTCTTAATCTCTGAAGCGATGATGATAATGCATGTCTCAGGAAAGATAATGAGACAAAGACAGGAGGAAATGTGTACAGAAGTGCTTACACAATTCCTGACACATAATAGACATTTTTTTAAAAATATGATTTTTTTCCAACCAAATGAAACATGAAGGCCTTTTTCTTATAATACAGTTGGAAAACTACAAAACCAAAGTGACATTGTGTCAAGCAGAGAATACAAATTAGCACTTATCCTTTTGTTAATAATGAAGTTGGAAAACATTTTAAACTCAGGGTTTATTTCTATATAATGGAGGGTGACCCACTGACTGTAAGGTTAATATTATATACTGTCATAAAATTTGGTAAATAAAAATAGCCAAAATGCTTGCCCAAGTTCTGTCTCCTGTTGTGATTTAAAGGTCAGAATATAAGTTGCGTTTTTCAATAATGTGCATCTTTAGCCATCTTAACTCACCAGAAATGCAGTTATTAGAAACTTTGCCTTGAATGACCTATACTTTCTCACCTTTAATTTATCATATGCAATACTTTTTTTTTTCAAATTTCTGTAAGTTTATACATCTTATCAAGAACTCTGGAGGATGCGTTGGGCACAGGTAATATGCTTCCATGTAGATCATGAATTTTTATATAGGCATCTACAGCTATAAATTTCCCTCTAAGCACTGCTTTAGCTACATGCCACACATTTTATATGTGTATCTTTATTTATTTCAAAGTTTTTTCTAATTTCTCTTGTGATTTCTTCTTTGACCCAAAGGTTATTTAGGATTGTATTGTTTAATTTCCACATTGTGAATTTTCCAGGTTTCTTTCTTGTTGGTTTATATCTAATTTCATTTCATTGTAGTCAAAGAACATACTTTGTATGATTTCGATCCTTTTAAATGTATTGATATTTATTATATGGCTTGCCATATGTCCTATCCTGGACATTGTTCCATGTGTACTCAAGAAGAATGTGGATTCTACCATCATTGGATAGAACATTCTATACACGTCTCTTATACGTAGTTGGTTCACAGTGATGTTCAAGTCCTGTTTTCTTATTGATCTTCTCCCTGGGTGTTCTATGCATTATTTAAAGTTGGTTTTGAAGTCTACAGTTATTACTTTTGATTTTTGGCTTGGCCGCCCATCCTTTGCCTTGAAACTGTCTATCATACTCCCACAACCCACATGGTTATAGCAATGGGGCTTCAAATTGCCGTGTTTGTACAACGTACCTATGTCCCACTCATACCCCAGGGATTAAGAGAGGTCAGGAGTGCGCATCCAAACCCAAACTGATCTGATCAATTATCCCCATTTCCTAAGGAAATTAGGAATTGGACCATGAACTTATCCACATTATTTTCCATGGAACAAATAATGACTTATACAAGGAATGGGAAACTGAGGAAAACTGGTTTTAATCAGATTTACAAACAGACATAGGAAAAATAAGCACATGTACACAAAAGATTTCCCAGGTATCTTTTGCCCTCTGTTCAACTCAATCTGTTCTTTTTTTTTTTAATATTTTATTTATTTATTTATTTGAGACAGAGTGAACATGAGCAGGGGGGAGGGGCAGAGAGAAGGGGGAGGGGCAGAGAGAAGAGGGAGAAGCAGACTCCCCACTGAGCAGGGAACCTTATGCGGGGCTCAGTCCCAAGACCCTGAGATCATGACCTGAGCCAAAGGCAGATGCCTAACCGACTGAGCTACCCAGGTGCCCCTCAACTCAATCTGTTTTTAAGGTCTGGCTGTAACTCAGACCTTGAATTGTGTGAAACACCTCAGCAGCATCAAAATGCATGTTCCCTTTTTACTTGCACTAGCTTCAAGAAGTTTCTATTTATTTCCACCAGAAAAGATCAATAAATGTACAGTGTTAAGTATTCCTGTTATAGTAATGAATAGTTCAGTAGATATAATAAAATTTAGGCCCAATTGAAAATATCACCTAGAACTGGCATTCTCAAAAGAATGTCAGTTGTAGAAAATGGAATAAATTCCTTTAATAAAAATTTTCAGGGGCACCTGGGTGGCTCAATCGATTAAGCATCTGAACTCTTGATTTCAGCTCAGTTCGTGATTTCGGGGTTCTGATCTCATGGTTGTGATATCAAGCCCCAGGTGGGCTCCATGCTGAGATTCTGTCTCTCTCTCTCCCTCCACTGCTCCCCCCCAACTCACATGCACTGTCTAAATAAATAAATAAAATCTTCAAAAAAATTTCCAGCAAAAGATTTAAATCTAGAAAGTTAGCCTAAGAAAATCAGGGATAAACACAAAAACATATATGTTTAAGTAGACCACAGTCACAATATTTATAATAGCAAAGAATGTAAAAAAAAATAGAAATTACATGTTCTAAATTGTGGATTTCATTAACAGTATAAATTGCCTCACATTCATATAAAAAATATCTAGGGGTGCCTTTGTGGCTCAGTCAGTTAAGCATCTGACTTCTGCTCAGGTCATGATCTTAGGGTCCTGCGATTGAGCCCCTTGCTAGGCTCCCCACTCAGTGGTGAGTCTGTTTGTCCCTCTCCCTGTTCTTCTGCCCCTCCCCCATTCATACTCTGTCCCTCTCTTTCCTCTCTCTCAAATAAGTAAACAATTTAAAAAAAAAATCTACACTATGATAAAATTATGCAGATATATCTAAATATGGAAGAATTCCTGTGAATTATTAAAGAAAGAATCCAGATAATTTTGTAAATAATCTCACTTTTATAAATAAGTTTCTATGTATGTGTTTTCATGTATATGTATGTGTGTAAGTGAACTAAAAATATTGCATGGATATATGGCAATGTATTAACAATTATTAATCCCTGGTTTGTGGACTGAAGGTAAATTTTTGCTATTTTTTTAACTGGTAGTTTGCATTATTTATAATAAGCATATATTATGTAATTATAAGAAATAAAGCTATTTTCAATTTGAGGGGGAAAAAGAAAGAAATGTACATTACCAGAGAAAATTTTTATGTTGAGAAGAAGTCCAGAGACACTCAAGCATTAAAAGATAAACATAAAGTAGAGTCAAAGACCAAATCTTAAGGCCCTGAGAAAAGGCCTAATTTCCAGGTAGTGTGAAAGAACTCCCGAGGATTAGGTTATTTCTCTTTTAATAACTCTAGAAAGGTAAGTAGGGCAGTCTGGTAAGGGATAGAAAGAGAATTTCAAGTTTGATGAATAGATTTTTATCCTAAATATCCTGAAGAAATTTTTTAGATTATCTTGCTGGAATAAAAAGTGATTGGAATGCTGGTAGTGTGGGCTTAGGCGATTTAACTTTAAATTGCTTTAAATTAATTTAACAACTCATCTTTCACTGTTCAAATCTTCCATTTGTCATTTTTGTTTCCTCTGCCCCATCTCAACTCTGTTCAGTTCTGTGAGTTCCAACTAGAACCAAAGCAAGAGCGTCCCAAGTGCTTGGTCTCTTCGTTTGGCTGACGGGAGCCCAGGAAAGGAGCAAGGATAGTGGGACCAGAGTAGGGGTTCTGTGGGCAGGACTTCCCGCCACCTAAGGCAGAACAGAGCTTTTCTTCCTGCTGCATTTCTATGCTCCTTCACCTCATGCCTTCAAGCCTAGGGATGGAAATAGACGCCACCGCCAGTACTGCATTCATCGCCAGGGCTTCCCTGCTCACTGCCCTCACTTCTGTAAATAGCTCTTTTATTGAACTCCTCAAATTGCTGAATGTGGTGTGCCGTTTGTTTCCTGCAGGACCCACCCAGATACAAACACTTCTCTGTAAAACAGATTAACAAGATCTACCCCTCTACTCTTTATAGGAAACTACTTCATTAGATAATATTTTATCAGCTTTATGGCTGCTTGTGGAGTGCAGATGATTTTACAATAGACCTTGTCAGCTCTCTGTTCCTTTGTCCTACCTCTTTTTGCTAGTTTCTTTCAATTTCATTCCTTAAACCTGTACCTATTCTCTTTGTTGGAGGACCACCCTCCAGTGGCCAGATGGAAGTGCCTAGAAATTTACATACCTCCACCTCTACCCAACAGCTACTAATTAGTGATCTGTGGTATGGTGGTATAAATACTTCGGCTACCTCATCCTACATAAGGGACAAATCTGAAGTGTGACCAAGCCTGCTGGATATATACACAAATATATCCTGCTGGATAGAGCAATGGAATTTATCTTGACATTATAAATTTGCTTAGATTCCTACCTTCCCCTCCCCTCTCCTCTGTCTCTTGTTCTAGGTTCCCACTCATCTACATGTTTTTTCCTGGATACATGTCCTAATAAACCACTTTCACATAAATTCTCACTTCAGGGTCTGCTTCAGCGCAACCCAGTCTAAATCAGGAACTACATGACATGTGTCAGAAAATAAAATTTCAAAAATATAAAATGATACAAAAAATAAGAATTCCTTTATAACTATTACAGGCCAACAGACATGTGTTTGAAAGAAATCTATATCATGTACATTTTTTTAATCAATAGTGATGCAAAATAATAATTACTAGGATTGATAGAATTTTCTAAAAAGCAATGCACAGGAGGGAATTGATTCACTTTTTATGACATCTTTTTAATGTTGAGATATTAAATTCTAAAAGCGTGAGCTTTGATGAGATCATGTTATCCCTTACCTGAGAATGTATCACTATAAAGAGTAAGGATAAAGCATTTGCTGGCTTTTCAAAAGATCCACAGGGCTGGGAAGACAGTTGTAGGTGCTCAGCGAACTAGTTACTCTTGGAAAGGTCTCCTGGTCCTTTTTTTCCAGACTCCAGGGCCTCCAGACCTGAATCATCTTAATCCTCTCCAGGGGACAACAGGCATCTTTATAAAATCAGTGTATTAAGGGAGAAGAGACCAACAAGGCAAAGTTCACGTTTCTCTTATTTCAGGCTTTATTTTGATAAATAACAGCACCAAGTCCTAAGAGAGAAAGTGGTTTTTCACAGAACTGTTCAGCTGGTTCATGGAAGGGCAGGGACCTAGACCCACATCTCCAGAGTTCTAGCTAAGTGCATGTCCATTGCTGATACTATCTATCCACTTTTATTTTTTTAATATTTTTAAAGATTTTATTTATTTGATAGACCACACAAGCAGGGAAAGCAGCAGGCTCCCTGTTGAGCAGAGATCCCTACCCCTGAGGGGCTGGATCCCGGGACCCTGAGATCATTACCTGAGCTGAAGGCAGATGCTTAATTGACTCAGCCACCCAGGTGCCCCCATCTATCCACTTTTAAAATTACATAAATATTTGGGGCACCTGGGTGGCTCAGTTGGCTAAGTGTCCAACTCTTGATCTCAGCTCTGGTCTTGATCTCAGGGTTGAGTTTGAGCCCCATGTTAGGCTCCATGCTAGGCATAGAGCCTACTTTAAAAAAAATTACATAAATATTCTTCAAGATTCTGAGAGAGATGCAAATTTTATATTTCACCATCTTTTGATTTTTTTTCAATTGATTTTTGTAATTTTGTCAGCAAGTTTGTTTGCTTAATTTAATTACCAAAGTTGACGGAGGTTAATTATTTATAAAGGCATTAGGAAGATTTCCCTTTTTATTATCAGCCTTACTTAAAAGTGAGGGACAGAGGAGTGTGGGCTACCCTCTCTTTCCTCCCAGAAGGTTCGCATTGTCATCAGCCCCCCTTCAGGAAAAGAGTCATGTGTCACCAGCAAACCGACTACTGTGAGGAGAATTTTTTTTTTTTTTAAAGATTTTATTTATTTATTTTTTTTTTAAAGATTTTATTTATTTATTTGACAGAGATAGAGACAGCCAGCGAGAGAGGGAACACAAGCAGGGGGAGTGGGAGAGGAAGAAGCAGGCTCATAGCAGAGGAGCCTGATGTGGGGCTCGATCCCGTAATGCCGGGATCACGCCCTGAGCCAAAGGCAGGCGCTTAACCGCTGTGCCACCCAGGCGCCCCTGTGAGGAGAATGTTTAATATACAAAGTCATGTTTTATAACCAAAATGTAAAATATATATTCAAGTCAACGAAAGAAACAAAGTATTGAGATAGTTTTTTTTTATTTATAGAGTCAAAAGATGATTTTCCCTGCTTCAATTTCTAAGCAGATTGTCAGTTTAGAATGAATTAACTGAAAGAATAATTGCATTCTTAATACACCTACAGAAGATAGTACTGATGTAAATAACTTTTCAAAAATGTAGTCTGATAAATCCAGGTACCTAAATTATTTCCATTGGTAGATCATTGCTATATTTTTCAGAACCTAATAGGCAAACATAACATCTACAAATGTGTTTTCCCTGTGCACTGACACTGATTACAGTGAATATTGTATTTGGCTCCGGTTTGTGTTTTGGATTATTCCTGGCTAGTTTTGACATATTTATAAAAGCCTCTCTAAGTTTACATGTACATCAGTGACTATAATTTAAAAGTAAGAATATATAGTACATGGTGGTCTCTTTACAAACATACCTTAATGATAAAGTTAAAAAATATCTTAAAAATATACTTTAAAAAGTATCAGATTTTGTTTGTGGTTTTGATCAGTTTGAATAGCATACATATTCTAAATACAGGTTTTTAATTATTTTATAAAGCTTCCTTTCCAAGATATGAGGCCATTGTTAATAGGAGATTTTTAATCATTTACAAATTAAAATGCAGAAATGTTATGCTGTCCTGTGATAAACCTACACATTCTATTTCCGTAAAACTTGTTTCTACCTACATGCAAAACTAACATTGTTTGTCAGAGGAAATTATGGAGGAATAATTAACTTTGAAAAAAAAAACCTGTACATGTAAGCAAAATAACACCACTTAGAATGTAATCACCTTATAATTAGAGCCATTTTGCAGAAATTTAGTTCATATGTTTGTTGTTTTTGTTATATGCAGAAACAAAATTATCTTTGAAACAGAACCTTTATTAGGCTCCTCCAACATTAACCCTGATGACAGAGACTTGAGCTAATGTGAGAGTTCAAACCCAGATCCACTGCTCACCAGAAGCATGACCTCAGGCAAAGTAATTAACACCTCTGAGCCTCAGTTTTCTCACCTATCAAAGGGGGATGTTAATAATAGTAATTACTTCCCAGCAATGCTATTGATCAAACTAAGTCAATATACAGAAATATGTAGAAGAATGCCTAGCAGAGTTACACCAAATACATTGTAATTGTTATTATTATTATTCCTACTGCTTAATAAAAATTTGTTGAATTAAATGCCCCTCCAAAATAAAATAATACATAGCAGCCCTGATCAGTTAATATTACCCAAAATAGTCTCACATTTGATAAATATTCAAATTCTAAGACAGTAAGAAGTTCAGAAACTGTTCCAGAGGCTGGTATTCACAAAACAAGTTGTTTATGCAGTGTTATCTGAGGGACTCTGAGAACCCTACATCGTTCCTACAAACTCTGCTCTAGTGCTTAAAGCCCACTCAATAAGACTGCATAAACCATTGAAAGTCCTTTTTAAAAGCCAGATGTTGGGGCACCTGGGTGGCTCAGTCAGTTAAGCTGCCAAATCTTGGTTTCAGCTCAGGTCATGATCTTGCAGTCGTGGGACTGAGCCTCCACATCAGGCTCTGCGCTCATTGCGGAGTCTGCTTCAGATTCTCTCTCCCTCTTCCTGCAGCTCACAATCTCTCTCTGAAATAAACAAACAAACAAAAAAAAACTTCTAAAAAAAATACAAATATTAAAGAGCAGAAAGAGGTGATGTACTTAAATCATAGTTAGCCACTTAGAACAAAATGAGAATTAAAATACTGCATACTGAGAGTTTAGCTGTAGTTTCGTAGATTAGGCAACTAGTTAGAAACATTCTGTGGCTTATAGCAGAGAAAGAACAAGGAAGCTATAACAGGAGAGAGCTTGGAAGGGCTCTCTGATAAGGTAGGAGGAATAAATTGCCTACTAATTGTTTTGTTCAGAGGCTAGTATACCTCTGTCATCTCAGAATGCCATCAATACTATTTTAAAACAAGAATTTTCAACCTCAGGTTGTAGGTGGCAGTGCGTCTAGCTTTTGAAGTCACCGACAAAAAGATCTGATAATGTTCCATGTTATGACACTTCCATTATCCCACAAAATACTTTCTTGCTTAGAAAAAAAAGTGTTTCCGTGCTTCAAAGGAAAAGCTTGTCTCCTCCTAACACTGACGGTTTCATTTATACTGTGTGCAGAGTACAAATTGCAGTGCAGGAGTTAGTGTGGATCAGTTGGTGACACAATTAGAGAGCCTGACACTGGGTTGCCAGGGCAGACACTGCTGCTATGTAACCTTGACCTGTTACATTCAAAGGTGGAGAATGAACTGAGAAACAACTGGTGTGCTATGAGAAACAAATGGCACTGGTTTTTCGTACACACTTACGAATGAATTTCAGAAAGTTCACAGTGCTGTAGTCTTACTTTGAGTTTCAGGGTCTGGGTTTATTAACCAGTGTGTGCTTAAGTGTGTGTCATAACAGGAACTAAAGGTTGGAGGATTTATACTAACCAATGGATACTTCTACTAATTAACGAATATATAAATTTGGGGCAGTGGATCTATATAAAACATTCCTCTCTTTCCTTCCTGAGATCTGATAAGACAGACACAGAAGTCAGACTGACGGAGACTGAAGTGCCAGCTCTCTTACTTCTGAAAGCTAGCTTAGAGGACACAAGGCTGGTGTGCTAACACTCATGTGAATTTACCTTTCATACCTTCCAACCCCAAGATGTGGCCAGAAACAAAGTCAACTCCCCTATTCATGGGACAGAGCCAACTAGAATGTACTCTCTCTACAGGTAGGCAGGCCACCCCCCGAAAAAGAGAAAAGATGAGTGAAACACTTCAGTTCTTTCTTCTTCAATGATGAATTAAACTCACTCCTTTTCATTTGGTGAGAGTTCGGGGAAATCATGTCCAGCATGTGGCTTTCAGCTAGATACATCACCTAGGGGACTTTGGGAAAGGTATGTGGATGCTCCTGGCATTTAGCAGGTGAGTGCCAGAGTTGCTAAATATCCTGTATAGCACACTGCCCTCCCAGGCAATGAACAATTATCCTGCCTAAAATCCAATAGCACTCCTGTTGAGAGGGTCTGCTGGGAAAGCTTCCACAGGGAAAGGGAGCAAGGAATGAGTCACCAGTTTTGTGAGTAGGCGTATGTGTATGCACATGCACATCTGCACCTATGGGAACATAGCTGAATTCATGTGAACTGTTCTTTTTTTTTAATCAAGGTATAAATTATAATCAGCAATCATCATCCTTTTTAATGGTCAGTTCTGAGACTTAACCATCACCAGGATATAGAAGAATGCTATCACCTCCAGAAATTCCTCCTTGCTTTTTACAGTCAACCCCTCTTACCCCAAACCCCTAGCAGCTACTGATCTGTTCTCTGCTCCCATAATTTGCCTTTTCTAGACTATGCTATAGATGGAAGTACATTTTCAAATCTGGCCTCTTGCACTTAGCATAGCACATTTGAGGTTCATTCATGTTGCTGCGTGTACCAGTGGTCCATTCCTTTTGGTTTTTTAGTAATATTCCTTTGTGTGGGTGAACCAGTTTGCTTATCCATTCTACAGTGGAGGGGCATTTCATGTGAAATTTTAACCTTTAGAAATTGAGGTTAGAGGTAAAATAAATACCTTTAAAAAGTTAGGTCCAAACATGAACTTGCTGCATCTCTTGTATTCTCTACCAACTCCTCCAGGAAGCCATTCTGATTGAGCGAACCCAAATTCATCATACATGCTACTGCCTCATTATTTACTACGTTGTAGTAGTTTCTCCTATAGACTTCAAACTCACTGGTGTAGGAGTGGTGTCTCATTTAATATTTCTATCCAAACCACAAGTATAATTGGAGCATATAGGGTCTTAATATTTGTTGAATAAGTGTTTGAACAAATGAATGACAAATGAACATAAGGGCTTTTATATATGATATATCATCAAAAATGATTTTAATAACCTATCAGCTAACAACTTAAATATTTTGTTGTCAAGTTGCATTGAAAGCAGAAAATTTGAAACTATGTGATCTTCAAAAAGATTTGTTGCTTATACATTAGAATTTAATTTCTCAGTGTCTAAGTATACCAGAAAAGCTTACTAAAACTTAAAAAGGAACTATTAATTATGACTACAATTCTTTTACTTGGGGCAACCTTTTTTTTTTTTAACCTTTATTTGAAGTCCTGTGAGCTTCCTACTACATCATCAAACCTAGTGGTGGTCTTAGGGACCTTCAGCATATCTGGCATACTCAGAAAGGGTTGGAAAAAATTTAAAAAATAGTCATTTCAGTATACTTTTTCTAATATATTTTTTATAGTTTTCATCATATCAGTTAAGTATGTTTCCACACAAACCTTGAACCTGGCATATTATGATTACTCCATTTATGAAAAATGTCCCCAATATAACCTAATTGGCCAAATCTGACTTGCCTTCTACAAGAAATAAATCACTTTGTAGTATCAATTACTAAAGGTTTGTCTGATCAAGATTAAACTGATAGAGGGGCATCTGGGTGGCTCAGTGGGTTAAGCATCTGACTTCCGCTCATGTCATGATATTGGGGTCCTGGATCAGGCTCCCTGCTCAGCGGGGTATCTGTTTCTCCCTCTCCTTCTTCCCTTCCTCCTCCCCCACACATTCTCTCTCTCTCTCTCTCTCAAATAGATAAACTTAAAAAAAAAGATTAACCTGATAGAGATCAAAATATATTCTACCCACATACATAATTTTAGGAAATGAGTAGATAATATACAGTTTCTCTTTACTTTGTAATAAGATACAATATAGATGAAAATGTTATAAATAGCTAAAATTAAAAAGTTATTTATAAGATGGAGAAGATAAGTCATGGTATTCTTTAAAAAATGTTCATGTGCAGGGGCACCTGGCTAGCTCAGTCATTTAAGCATGCAACTCTTGATCTCAGTATCATGAGTTCAAGCCCCACGTTGAGCATGGAGCCTGCTTAAAATTTTTTAAAATATATTTTAAAAAAATTCCTGTGTAAGTATTGAAGTCCTGCATTCAACTTTGTAGAATAGTTAGATAATAATCAAGTATCAAAATCAGAAACTAAATTAACTGTATATATCATGATCAAACTTTTTAAAAAATAATCAATGAAATACAAAGACATATACCATCAAAATGAATACATCCTTGAGCTAGTATATAATTTTAGACTGTCTGTAGGTAGCAGAAAATATTAAATATTGTGTAAGGTGAAACAAAGTTAGCTATAATTGGAGTAATTATTTCATAATATGACATTTTTTATCTTAAATAAATCATAACAAAATCATAGCCTAAGACTTTTAGTCATGAATAATAAAAAGTTTGGTATCTCTTGCAGATATCTCAGAGCTTAAAAGTCAATGTCAGTAATCTATTTTGCTTTGGTTTTTTGAAGGTAATTTTTTAAAAACTCTCCAAGGATGAATGTTGAGAATAGTGGAAGAGGAATGGCTTATTTTTATGTACATAGCAAAAATATTTTTCTTGCTCATCATTTTTTACTGATATTTACTTAAGTATGCTTTTATGAGAATCTCCTTCAGAAGTAGTGCATTTTTCATTATAGGACAGAGGATAAACCAAAACAAAATAAAATGAAATAAAACCAAAAAAAAGAAAAACCTTTGAATAAATGTGGCTGTTAGTGCCTGAGTGGAACTCTACCAATTTACCTGAGTTCAGAAGATCCCACAATGATCCCATACTGACCCAAATACCCTGCTTTCTAATGCTGTGCTATATGCTTAAGAGAAGGTGGATGAGGAGGGAAAGGTGGAAATCCCTAAGGGTTTTTGTGCTTTGTCAGTCATGAGAGCTTCCACAGGGGAAATCAAAGAGGTCTAAAGTTCCATTTAGATTTAGGATGTGAAGGGATGCTTAATTCTGATAAAATAGAGGAAGGGTTATTATGAAAGTATCACAGATTAATTTTAGTAAAAAGTTCGTGTGAAAGGAGAAGATCTGAAAAATGTCCCTTAAAAACACCTGAGCTCTCTTACCCTTTGGAAAGTTTTCTTATATTCCCAGATTATATGTGTCCCAGTTTGAAGACCACTCATGACAGGTGCTTTCCTAAATATTCCAAAGACTCTTTTTAACTTAACTCCAATACCCAGTTGCAAGCAGGAATATATTGCTGACCCAACCTGCTGTGGGTAATACAGGATAAACTTAAAAAGTGAGGATTCTGTTTACCTCTGGTTCCTGGGCCTTCTTTCTAATGGTTTGTGTGGTTCTCTGTAGGATTCCATACCACTTTACCCCAATTTGCTAGCCATTTTTAACTGTGTCTTGTCAGCCTACATAGCAGTTCTGTTAACCTACTGATGACAGTAATGTGATTTACACTGTCCAAGAGATATAGTGTTATCAGATATAAAATCTCTAATAGCAAAAATATATACTCCCAACATTAATGCAGTGATTTGTTTTTAAATCTTATTGTATATAGCATTATAATGCATGCAAATAACATTTCTAACATAGAAAAAGTGAGATTTTTTGTTTCTTTTATTGAAACTTCGGTTCTTTTATAGAAAAATACATGGGACTTAAAAGATAAGTTGAGAACTATTGGTTTAGGAAATAGAAAATCATTGGGTAATAACCAGCTTCAGGTTCCCTTTCACATAATCTCTGGTAAGGGATTGCTGAATTTTGAACCATGACGTCCTATAATTTAGTCAATAATTGTCTTAAACTAAAAATGAAGTATATTATCCTTAATATGTATTTTTTTAAGATTTTGTTTATTTGAGAGAGAGAGCACAAGCGGAGGGGCAATGGGAGGAGAAGCAGGCTTTCCACTGAGCAGGGAGTCCAACGTAGGGCTTGATCCCAGGACCCTGGGATTATGACCTGAGCCAAAGGCAGACGCTTAAGCAACTGAGCCACCCAGGTGCTCCTATCATTAATATGTATCTAATAAAGCTTTTTGTATTTGTGTAATATTAAAGTTATCCAATCATCTAGCATCCAGAATTAGTATTGTCACTCTCTGTAAAGTGGTTAAAGTAGTAAAATGAATTAAGAGAACTGAGATTACACAGAGATATATTTATATATCCAGAAATAAAACCTAAGACAACTTTTGATTCAGTAATCTATTGTCCCACCAAGCCACATTTTTATAGTTAATAATTATGATTTCTTTCTCTTACATTTTTTATGCTCTTTGAACCATCAGTCCTTCAAATATATTTCAAAAATTGGCCTTCACTTTGTTTCACATATGTGATATTTTCAGCACACCCAACAGTGAAAGAAGAAAGAAGGAAAGAGAGAGAGAGAGAGAGAAAGGTGAGAGGAAAATAGAATGATTGTGAAAATCTGGGCACAGAACATCATGTTAAATAAATTATTACATATAAAAATAACCCATTCTACCTGTGAAGAGAAAGAAAAGCAGAATCATTGTTGCTTATAACATCCTAATATTAAGTCATCATATTTCTGCTATAGAAGGTTCAATATACTAACAAACCTATCCACATAAAACAATAAAGTCAGCACCAACTGACATAGAATTGAGAATAAATGAATCTCTGATAGATTACTTACAAAGTCTAGAAAAACAACTTTCTACTTAATTTATATTTATAATTTGTTAGTTACCCAATTCAGCCTATTCAAAAGAAGCATTTCTAATGAGTATCTATAATTCAAATAGAAAGCAAAAGAAACTGGTATAAGCTATGCAGTCTATTGCCATTTTAAAAAAATTTCTCTTGCTTTATTAAGCACATATTTATCTAACTCTTGAGAAACCAATTCTTTATCCAGGATAGCATTTTCAGGAATTATGTATAAGGTTTCTGCATATTTCTTGCTTAAAATTTCAACTGGACTATTTTACAGTTCCTAAAGGATAATTCAGACCAATCTCATACACAATAATGTGCACTTTTTTCAGAAGAACTGATATTTATGTGCTTAGCCAATTTCTCACAGCTATCTCAATCTCTATAAATAAATAGTAAGAAGTTACATTAACCATCTATATTCTATCTATAAGGTCAAATGAAAATATTAGGGAAACCTTGGAGCATATAAAAAAGTTGGGAAATCCATGTGAAGAAAAGTTGGTCAATTTACTTGAACTTATTTTTCTTTCAAATATCCAATAGAATCAACACATCGTGGCTATGCAGACATTAAATAAGCTGAGAAAACCTCCAAATATTTGAAATTCACATTTTTCCTCAGCTCTAAATTCCTCTGAGAATTGTACTCAACTTGGAAATGCTTGGGAATGCAGCTCCTAATTCCCCCAAAGAGAAGTTTCTTTCCATTTTGATTTTCTCAGCCACAAACTAATCAGTCTTAATTGCTCCCAGCTGTGATTTCTTCTCTCAGGGGTTGCTTCCTGCTGGTACCCAAGTAGTACAGAATCATGCAGTTTTGTTAAACTCCAATAAATACATGGGAGCTTTGTAGAATCTAATTTACTATACAAGAGTTCAAGCACTGTAACTATCAAGTAAACTTTCACTCTAACTTGAAAGCTGATCACATAATGAAGAGCACTCTTTTTCAAAAGAGTGACAAGGTATTGGGTAATTGGAAGTTATATTTTTACCATTAGGGATTAAATAGAATATTATTTGTATTTGTAATGAGTGTGTGTGTGTGTATAGTACATATATATATATATATATATATATATATATATATGTTTGTGTATATATACATGCTATTAAATTATTTGTGTTATATGCAAAACATTTTTCTTGTATATTTGGAATTTTTAATTATTATTATAGCAAAAAGATTTAAAATCAAAACTACAAGCTGTCTGGAAACAAAACACTATGGTAACACCAAGGAAATAAATTAAAATAGGAAGTATTACCACATTAAAGTCTTCATAAAATTAAATAATTGGGAGTCCCTTACATTTTTTACTATTTAATATGAAAAACTGAGGAAAAAAGATTATAAAATGTTTTTCAAAAATTGTAATCCTGGTTATAAAAAGAGCATTTAAAAATGATGTTACCTAAAAAGAATATCCAGATTTGATGGTTTTCAGTTTACCTATGGTACAAATTCAACCATCACTTTTAATGAATCAATCTCTATTAATTATTTTCATACAAAGGTAGAAAAAACAAAGCAACAAAAAAGAAAAAGATTAAAAGAAATTAACTACATCTGAAAGTGATTTAAGAAGTGACTGTGGGCTTTTTTATTAAAACCAATGAATCTGAAGTTTCAATTAATGAACCACAATTCATGGCTATTAGCTTAACTAATAAACTTTGTTATTAGGCAAAAAATTAAGGGTAATGAAGACAAAGTATTGAAGCTTGAGAACAGGTTGCCATTGGCAGAAATTGAGCAAGTTCAAAACGACTAAATGAGAAAGTTTGCAAAACAACATTAAGGAAACCAGCAAATAATTGTTCTTTTACATCGATGGACCCAATGAAATCACTTCTTATTACAATATAGCAAGGTTTATTTGTGCTCAAAATAGTACATACATAGCTTCAAATGCTGTAATACACACACAATGCTCTATAAGACATATAGGATTTTATCACAAATAATGAGGGAAAAATTGTTAAAACATTTACACATTTTCAGAATTATACACAGAGTTTCTTAGTGTTATTTTTATTTCTGAAAATAATTTTATAAATAACAGTTTTTCATTCATGGCCAAACATGTGCCATATTTATACTAATCTCCATGCTCTGAAAACTGTCACTGTTTAGACAGAGACCAAATCTAGAAAATCTAAACTAAGAGAAAGATTAATTCATTCCATACTAATGTTCCACAAAGAACAATTTAAAAAGGCAGATAAAATACAAAAATCCTTCATTTAAAGCATCATATTACTGCAGAAGCAATAAAAACTAGCAACTAATAAATTAGATAGGGGAGGACCATGGAGAGGTGAGCTGATGATTGGCAGCCGTTCTTTCTGGGGGGCAATTCTTTTTTTTTTTTTTTTTTTTTCCTGGAGCACTGGGAAGAGAGGAAGAATCTGGCTAGCATAGGCAGGGAGCCACTATGGGAGAACAAAACCAGTGGAGTGTTCAGTAGTTGCACCGCACTGGAAAAACAAGACTGTAGAGTTGAGTAGCCTCAAACATGTAGCCTGTTTCCTCCAAAGACATGTGGAATAATTCTAAGACTATACAGGAAAGAAACAAAATAGCTAAGCCAAAATCTTCTGAAAAGTAAAGCAGACTGTTCCGTAGTACTGTGACGCTGAAGGGAAAAGACCCTCCAGATGAAGTGGTTCCAGTGAACACAATTATTTTCAATTGACAGTCTTGGAAGGAGTGGTGCCTTGTTGATCCACAGCTGTATTTTCATTTTTTTTTCTTTTAATGGGGAAAGTAGGAGAATGAGAATTCATTCTTGTCCCTGGCAAAGGAGTGAGGTTCAGAGAAATCAGCAGAGACTTTATTGGTCCATAGGGTAAACATGACAAAATTGAAGACTTGAGGGTTTCTCCTTTAAGACAATTTCTGAATTCTTAAGCAGAAGATATGAACAGACACTTTTCCAATGAAGACATACAAATGGCTAACAGACACATGAAAAAATGTTCAAAATCATTAGCCATCAGGGAAATTCAAATCAAAACCACCTTGAGATACCACCTTACACCAGTTAGAATGGCAAAAATGGACAAGGCAGGAAACAACAAATGTTGGAGAGGATGTGGTGAAAGGGAATCCCTCTTACATTGTTAGTGGGAATGTAAGCTGGTACAGCCACTTTGGAAAAGAGTGTGGAGGTCCCTTAAAAAGTTAAAAATTGACCTACCTTATGATCCAGCAATTGCACTACTGGGTATTTACCCCAAAGATACAGACGTAGTGAAGAGAAGGGCCATATGCACCCCAATGTTCATAGCAGCATTGTCCACAATAGCTAAATCGTGGAAGGAGCCGAGATGCCCTTCAACAGATGACTGGATTAAGAAGATGTGGTCCATATATACAATGGAATATTACTCAGCCATCAGAAAGAACGATTATACAACATTTGCAGCAACATGGACGGGACTGAAGGAGATTATGCTAAGTGAAATAAGTCAAGCAGAGAAAGACAATTATCATATGGTTTCACTCATTTATGGAACATAAGAAATAGGAAGATAGGTAGGAGAAGGAAGGGAAGAATGAACCATGAGAGACTGTGGACTCTGGGAAACAAACTGAGGGCTTCAGAGGAGAGGGGTGTGGGGAATTGGGATAGGCCAGTGATGGGTATTAGGGAGGGCACATATTGCATGGTGCACTGGGTGTTATATGCAAGTAATGAATCATGGAACATTGCATCAAGAACTGGGGATGTACTGTATGGTGACTAATATAACAAAATAAATATTATTTTAAAAAATGAATAAATAAACAAACAAATAAATAGATAGATAGATAGATAAATAAATATTGCAGCAGCTCAAAAAAAAAAAAGAATAAGATGCCTGAAGAAGAAAGCTAATGAGTAATGTCAAGGAATTTTCTTCATTTACTCATTGCAAAGGACAGAAACATCCTCCAAGGATGGTGAGCCCAATGAACAATTGGAAAAATTACTCAGCGGGAAAATTGGAAGTCTAGAGTTAAAAGCAAAGAACAACCAGGGGCAGATAGAATTTATCCAAAATTGACTCACCTTAGAAAATGGAAGATTTAGGTGCCACACCCCCTTTTATAGAGGCAATAGTGATGCTTCTCCCATGGCAAATAACTTCATCTGGTACCGCTGTGGTTTTTTATTCACAGTGTGTGGCATCCAGTCAAAACCATTGTGCACCAATTACCTAAAACATATCTGTTGATGGAAATGTAAGTTGGTACAACTGTTTTGGAAAACTGTTCAGAACAGTGTATATAAGCTGTATATATGCATATCTTATGATCCTGCATTTTCATTCCCAGTTATACAAAGAACAAAATTCTGTACAAATGCTTATCAGAACACGTAGGCTATGTTCACAGCAGCACTAGTCCTAGCAGACCCAAGATGGAGGTAAAAATCCGTCATCACTAGAATAGATAAATAAATTACGCTATATTCATGTTGTAGATTACTACAGGCCAATAAGAAGTTAATAAACTACAACCAAATGCAACAGTAATAAATCTTACACATAAAATGTTGAATTAAAAAGGCCGGAAACAAACAAAAAAAGTCTAGTGTTTGATTCCATGTATATAAAGTTCAAAATCTGGCAAAACTAAGCTATGTCAGTCTCGAGGGTTTATGGACTGGAGGGGAGATGGGGAGGCTTCCAGGATGCTGGTAATGTTCTCTTTCTTGATCTGGGTTCTGGTGTCACAAATGTGTTCACTTTTTGGAAATTTTTTGATTTCTACATTTATAATTAGTCCTCTTCAGTATGTATGTATATTTTACTAAAATGTTAACAAAAAAGGTGAAAAAAAGAAAGAGTTCTTAATTTGTGCTTCATATATCTATCTCTATATATTTAAATCAGCATATATCTGAAACTATCTCTGGAGGTTAAGTTGATGGCTTTTGGAAAAGCTCTCATGCTGATCACTATACCTGGCCCAAAAGAAGAAAAAAAAGCAAGGGAGAGAAAGAATGGCTTAAAATACCAGGCAAAGGGGGCATCCTTAGCAAGTGTTCTGCTGCTGCTGTCACTCCCACCTGACTGAGCTGAGGTTGGAATGTGGCAGTATTGAATGGGAAAGTATTTTTTTTTTTAAAGATTTTATTTATTCATTCGACAGAGATAGAGACAGCCAGCGAGAGAGGGAACACAAGCAGGGGGAGTGGGAGAGGAAGAAGCAGGCTCATACCAGAGGAGCCTGATGTGGGGCTCGATCCCATAACGCCGGGATCACGCCCTGAGCCGAAGGCAGAGGCTTAACCGCTGTGCCACCCAGGCGCCCCGGGAAAGTATTTTTAAGTAAGTTGTCTATTCAGCCTTTGTTTTACATCAGGCAAATCCTGGACTGAAGTTTAAGATGAATGTTTCATATAAATTAAGATACATATTTCAGATTTAAGCATCATCCAAAGATAGTTTCAGATATATTCTATATACCCCAACCTTACCATTTTTCAGCTGTAGTTGCTCTCCCATTGGGAGTCTGGACATGAGATGTATCTCACGTATGATCAGAGTTTCTACCAGTTATTCTGAAGCCATTTTGTTTTAGAGTTGTCAATTCTTGCTATCCATAAACTGGTATAATTCTTTGTTCCATATTTATGCTCCTGCTGATTTCCACATTTCTGGTGTTTTGTTTTGTTTTTTTCTATCTTGGGAAATAAGGAAGTGATTCCCAAGGTCTCTAGAGGGTGGAGGCGGTGATTAGTTAAGGAGAACAGTGCCCTCAGTTACATAGTCTTTTATTTTTATCTCAGCCATTTTCTTCTCAAAGCCCACAGTATTGCTGACTTTCTGGGTTTAGGAGTATTAAAGCACAGCTTCATTATATACTTTTAGAATGGAGAACTTTTACCACACCTGACATTCATCCTTACCTATTAATTCTGGCCTCACTTGCCAAACTCCTTTTTCATTCATGGTAACTCTCCATCAGGAACCTTCATGTCCATCCTTACCTCCAGGTATAGCAGTCTGTCAGTCTGTTTATATATAGATATAGATATAAATATATAGATATATATGAATCCCAACTATATATAGTGTTCAAATTCTTTCTCAAGGGGCTGTGGATCCCCTATAAATTAAGGAATGTTCCTGAATAGGTTATGAATTAGGACATTTCTTTGCCAAATGCCAAAAGATTACTGTCTCTACCCATAAGTATATCAAAGTCTCAACTATGTACTTTCCAAGATACCAAAATGTCAAAAATCAAAGGACAGGCAAAGGGATAAATAAATGCAGATTGTTGTAAGAACAGCATCTTAAATTTCAATCCAAGACAAGCTTGACTTAAAGGCTGGATACACAGCTTTTCCAAAGATACTTTCCTAATCAATACCTCCATATTCAAACTTCAGCTCAGTCAGGTGTGCGTGACAGAAGAGGAAAACTTGCTAGGGATGCCCCCTTTGCCTGGCATTTTTACACCATTCCTTTTGTCACTAATGCTTTTATTTTCTCCTATTTGGCTAGATATAGTGATCAGCATGAGAACTCTTCCAAAGGGCATCAATTTTAACTGCAACCAATAATAAGAAAAAGAACTAAGAAATATTGAAAATCACTCACATTTGCCTACTTTGATTTCCTTTCATACATCCGTAAGACTACACTGTTTTTGTTCATCTAAGATATTGAATTGGCTGCAGTGAATTGCATTCATTATTTACCTTCAGCTTCAGTTTTGGGAAAACACAGTTTGTTCATGATAGGTAAAGTTCTGGAGTAACAGAAAGGCTCCAAATCTCAGGGCTTAAAAAAGTTTTATTCCTCATAAGCAAGTTGGCAGTGAGTCTGGCGGGTGCTTCAGGGGATCTGTCTCCTATGCAATGGCTCAGCATCTCACCTCCATATCAGTATTTGCTTCCATGACCACTGGCAGGGGTGAAAAAGCTGAAAAGTCTCAAAATGAAAGGATTCATTCTGGAAAAGACATGGATCATTTCTGCTCATATTTCATTGGGAACGTAGGTTAAAGACCCCACATAACCTTAAGAGAGCAGAAAAGTGTCATCTCTCCCTGCAAGCCTGTCCTAACAGAAGGCAAATATTAACTTTGGTTACATAACTTTTTTCTTAAAATTGAATGCTTTATACCAGTCATACAATCTAGACCAAGTCTTAATTTTAAAATAATATAAAGGAGAAAGAAATAATTAAACATGAAGAAAATCAACAATGGACAAGGAAAACAGCATTCTACTTATTAGTGAATCAATTTGGCATAGCTTCATAAAACACTGACTTGAGAAGATTTCTGAGGCCAACCTTAGCTCAGTAGGAAAGAGTGATTTAAGAGGTCAATGATATTAGCTATGAGCATAAGAAGGAGGGATATTGCTTCATATATTGACTCACTGATCCCAATTCCAGTCCTCTTTTTGCATCCATACCTTTGTGTGGCCTGAAGGAAGACTGAGTGGACTTCTCCATCGTTTGACTTGGGATTCACTTGTAACCCATTTTGGCCAATGGCATGTAGGTAGAATTATGCAATTTCTGAGCCAAGACCTTAATATCCTCCTATGTTTCCACTTGAGCTCTAAAATTTCTGCCATTCTCATGAGAAGAACATACCCCAGGTGGTATCTAGTCCCGGGAGAAGGATAACAGATACAAGAAAAAGACCATCCTGGTCCCCAGAGCCTGAAACAGAGCTGCCCCAGGCATCCCACGGACCTGCACAGAGTAAAAACCAAAGCCACAAAGTCAAACTCAGTCTACATCAGCTGAACTTCCACCAACCTTTAAAGAGGCATGAACAGTTACGAACTATTATTGTTTTAAGCCATAGAATTTCTGGGCAATTTGTTATGCAATAAGAATTAATCAGTATGTGCTACATGTGCCAGACACTGGCCACTCATAAAGTACGGTGGATGAAAAAAACAAAACAAAGGTAATCTAGAAAACAAAAAGGGTGGGAGACTGCCACACAAAGGAAATGATTCTTGAGAATTAGAAAAAAATAAGAATAAACATATTTAATGTAACTTTTTTAAACAATCAAGATACATGAACTATGTTCTGATGTGTGACTATATTTACATGAAAAAAATTCAAAGTTACCAAACTTAACATTTTTATGTAGGAATTGATTTGATTTTAAAATCAGAAAAAATAAACTGGAACAGTGCCCAACAATATACATGAGTGGCCATAAATAGTCTCTAAAATTATAAACTTGAACATAATGTCTATTATAAAATCCTGTTGTATTAGAATTAAAGGGATGTCTGAGTTTGAAGGAGGTGATTTTTGAGAAAACAAAAGTAAGCATTATTTCAAACAGTAAAACCATATAATTTAGTGACAAAAAAGCATATAAAAATGTAAATAGGTTTTTCATGGTAAATTTCAGAATGGCAATTTTTCAGATGAGATAAAATATTTAAGAAGGCTAATTTGAAACACCTACTGAAATATCAAGAGGGTAGCCAGACTCCAGCTAATATATGGGAGCAGATATTGATTTGGCAAGATTATGCATCCAACCCAAACTTTTCATACTTTAATAAATGTGCAAATGTGAAAGCAAATAAAAAGAATAGTGAGAGGGTCAGGAGTATGTAGGGATCAGTAGTTGAAGTGCTTAGAGTGGCCCCAGGCTGATTTTCTGTCACTGATGTAACTGAGACTCAAGCTCAAGGATCCCCACCTTCACTTGCATCAGAACCACTTGGGAAGCCTTTTAAAATACAGATTCCCAGGCCAACCTCAGATTTCATTGGTATGATATCGGTATTTTTTTTAAAAGATCTCAGTGCCATTTTAAAGTGTAACCAGGGTAAATAATCATAACTACTTTGACCTATTCCAAGTATACATAAGTCAACTAATGTTTAATTACAATTAGCAACTCTCCAATCCCAGGCTATTCCCAGTCTCATTGCATTCAACCCAGCTGGGTCATGTGGTCTAATAATCAAAACCTTATGGGTGCCTGGGTGGCTCAGTTGGTTAAGCATCCACCTTCAGCTCAGGGCATTTTCCCAGGGTCCTTCTTTCTCTCTGTCTCTCATGAATAAATAAATAAAATCTTTTTTAAAAAATCTGGAGAAATTGTCATGCTATCAAATATTGACAAAATGATGTGATATTTTTGTAAGCTGTGCCTCACAGTGAAAGTGGATTATGTAACAAATAAAGGCAAAAGATTACCACTTAATCCCCAAAAGTATGTGCTATATCTATAGAAATGATTTTTGCAAAAAGTACTAGTTTCCAATGATATGAAGCAGAGTACCTGTATAGTTTCAGTGTTATGCTATGGAAGGGACTGAACAACAGAGATCTTAAATATCATAGGGTCAACTTTTGGAAAATGGAACACATTTAAATATAGATAATATAATATTGAATATTAAATTTACAGGTGATTTATAAGTCACAGAAAAAAAATATTAGCTAAATATTGATGAAAGTCTAGGGTTAGGAGCTGGGCACATGAAATACAAAAGGGCACAAAACTGACCCTTTCACCAAAAAGAAAGAAGGAAGGAATGAAGAAAGGGAGGAAGGGGGGAGGAGAGAAAAAAAAAAAGAAGAGAGAGAGGTAGGGAGGGAATAAGAGAGAACAAAAAGGAATTTTTTTTCTTTTCAATTTTGGAGAAAATCAAGCAAATAAAAACAGTGAAACAATTTGAAACTTATATTTGCCAACCTTGCTACTTGATGAAGTGATTACATTTGTACTCTGTTTAGAGTTATTTTCTGTAAGTAAATAGTTGTGTTTGCAACTATAGAACATTTCTAATACTCACAGTTATATGTAGCCTGAAAACAGGAAGTACAACACAGGTAGTAAGACCCTGAGCAGCTTTAGCGAGAAAAAAAAGTTGAACAGTAAGCACTGTGCTCTCCGTGTTTCTCTTCCAAAGGGCAATCTTGATTATAACTCTCTGCACATTTGGAACTTACTCATCTGAGTAAAGGGGGGAAATTTATCAGCCTCTTCTGGCCACAGCTGGGCAGGTAATAGAACAAACTGGCAGGAGGAAACATGAGCAGAAGGAGCCAGAGAGTTTCCTGCCAGGCCAACAGAGAGGAGAGGGAAGGAGACGAAAGAAAATGGTAACAGAAGCTTTTTCTAGCACCAGAAGTCTAAGAGTGCCTTTGTTATAAAACACAAGCATTGATTTCCTGTTTCCATAACTTGTGATTGGTGAGTTATTTTTACATTTATCTTAATGAGGTTACACCCTGCTCTGAGATTTCATAAGCCATTTTCCTGCCTATGAAACAAACAATATTCTTCTCTCCAATTCCATTTCTTTGTTGACCTTGGGGAAACTGAACAAGAGAATGGTGTGGGTTACACATTAACCTACGTGTCTAAGATTGTGTGGGGAGAAGGAGCAATCAAGCTTTGTTAAAGCTGAGGAATTACTTGCCTGCGAGACTTGGCTCAGTGTTATTTATGAACTTTTATTTGCACCTTGAAAAGTTACATTTCCTAAATTGTGGAGGAAAAGTTCTTTAAAAAAAAAAAGGTGTAAATAGGTATTTGGCCTTGCACAATGCATTTCAAATCAATTCTGACAAATATCTTGTGTGGGTGAATAAAAATTAATGGAACATGATTCATTGTGGGCATCAAATATTCAAATTAATAAAGAGCATAGCCAAGTAGACACAATTATTTTATTCTTCGGTTATTACCTGCATGCTGCAGTGGACAGAGGAATTTGGAATGTGTCCTTTATTGCTGCTGTGCTGCTTCGGGCCCTGGCTTGGGAATTAAGGATTCATGCCTCTACATAATGATATATGATTAGCACTGTGAAAGTAATTGAACTCTTTATTCTAGACAATCTCTTGCAGTGTCAGCAAGAAGCTGGAACAAACTGTGTCATTTAACAGAGTTATGCTGTAAGTGAGAAAAACCTCTGATCCCTGCACAATTAACTTCCTAATAATTTTAGGTTTTCAAGATTAAATGAGAGAATTAATATAATAGACCATGTAAATGTGCATCAGAGAACTAAAGCAAGGCAAAGGCACTAAAAGGGATGGAAAATTTAAGGAAATTAACAATTGCTCTCAAATATAATAAGAGACAGGTGTCAGGCTGTTAAAAGGATGATTGTTGTAACTGGAGCAGCTGAGGATGGTAAATGCACAGCTGTTACAAAGATTAGTTGTGTAGTAACAGAATACTTGTTTTGCTGTGCACTCTAAACTAAATTATATTACAACGAGCTTATAAAGTAACCTGGAAAGTGAAGTAATAATGATATCGACACTTATTTTACGTAAGAAAATACTGTAACTCAGATAATTATCATAACTTTACGCCTTTAAAATCTCAGCAGACTGGCTTTATTATTTACAAAATCTCTCAATTTTCTTCATTAAATGTATGAAATATCTCAATAACATTTTAAGACAACAATAATACAATTGCATTATGTTCCATTAAATTCAAAATGGTCAAATTTTGAAGGTAATAATTTGTTCTCTTTGATGTTCACTAGTTCCAAACACCCTTTTATTCTGGTAGTTTAGTTTTATCAAAATGTGATTATATTCAGTGAAGAGTGATGAGCTGTATTTCAACTAATTCTGTAAAATTTGATGAGTGTTTCTCCTGGATAAGGACTAGACTATATTTGCTTCAGTCTAGGACTCAGGCTGACCTTTAGGAGAAAATGAAAGAAAAGAGAGATTTCTTTGTAATTATTCTCAAATGAATTTGTTTGTTGCAATACCATCTGATTAATTAATGTTCTCTGTACAATGTGGAAGAACATAGAGCAGAAAGGAAAAAATGCATCAAAATAGAGGTGACTGTATTGATGGCAGTCTATGGTGTTCTTTTTTAAAAGAGACTGAATTCAAGTCACTCATTCGCAACTTACTGAAAAGAGTGTACATTCCTTAGTGGCAGGAAGCTGGATTTATTCAGTGAGGTTTTGTTCATAGCATTTTGTTTTGATAAAGTATAAAATTTCTTCTTCGTGCCTCTCTAAGTCAACACCATCTCATATGAGTTCCGTTCACATTGGCAAGTGAGTGCTTGTTCTACCAAGCGTGTGAATTGAAAATTAAAATATCGATATATTTAAGCAGATAAATTACTTTGAGAATTGATCTCAAAAACATCATTCTTAGGCAGCTTGCAACTTTGAAAACCCTTTTACGTGTTTTATATGTATTCGATGGCTGGCTAAATAAACTTTACTCACCTTAACAACATTAAATTGACCAGACACAAAACACTAGCCATTAATTTCTTGTGAGTGATTAGAAAACTTTGTTTCTACCTGAATAGATTTAAATAAAAAAAAAATTTCATTTTATTATTAAAATGAATTTGATACTGCAGTATTCAAATGCTTAGAATTTTATTTTGGGGGCTTTTTCTGCCTTGTTTTTGTGTAATTTTGGTTTTTCCTGGAGTGAGGTTGCTGTGCAGTTAAGCTTCCATGAGTTCTTTTTTTTTTTTTTTAAGATTTTATTTATTTATTCGACAGAGATAGAGACAGCCAGCGAGAGAGGGAACACAAGCAGGGGGAGTGGGAGAGGAAGAAGCAGGCTCATAGCGGAGGAGCCTGATGTGGGGCTCGATCCCATAATGCTGGGATCACGCCCTGAGCCGAAGGCAGAGGCTTAACCGCTGTGCCACCCAGGCGCCCCAGCTTCCATTAGTTCTTAATAACTACTGGCCCATTGAATTTGGATCCAAGGTTGGCTAGACATGAACACTTTCTGGCTGGTTCTCTTACAGGTTCATATTTGAATAATCAAAGAGACCAATGTGAAGTGAGGGTGAATTTTTATAATATTGAACTGCTCTCCTCATAAAGAAGGAAAAAGAAAAAGCATTATATTAACTATGCTAAGTAGTTTTGGTTTAACTTTTTCTAAACATTTCTAAAAGTTTAGTTTAACTTTTCTATATGTCCAAGTGAGCAGTTACCTCACTTGTGGATTCTAAAACCTTAATGAAATTTTACTTATAAGAAGGTGGGTGGAATACTTAGAAAGTTATGTTGTTGCTGCTGATATGGATGAGTGTCAAAAGTTTATCTTCTGGGTGATATCAGCATTTCGAGATGGTGAATCTGGTTGTGGTGTATTTGATAGTATGCTGTAATCAGTTGACTTTTTCATTATTGTAATTACAACACAAGCTATTCCAGATCTTTTGTTTTCTTCATCATAGTAACTGCCATTTGAACAAATGAGCTAAAATATCTGAGTAAGTTTATAAATATATAAAAATATATGCACATAACCAAAAAGGCTATTATATTCAGTTCTAGTATCATCACAAATTCCAGAGCATTAAAAAAGCATGCAGTTGGGTCCTAGAAGTCAGAAAATTCAGGCTTTAGGTTATGTAATACATCAGCAACAAGAAATATGGTGAGCCATTTTGAAATCCCTGTAATTTATTATATGTGCTTGTGTCCCTTACTTTATTCAAATGTATTTGTTGTTTGTTTACTTGACCTTTCCTCCCTTTCTCGCTGCCTCATACCTATTTCCCAAGATGTGCCAATGGCATAAGAGTAGGCTTTTGTTTTTCTCATAGTTCTGTGCCCTGCCATGTACAACAGATTGACTTTCATTTAAAGAGTTCATAAATAAGTTTAAATGAATTGATTAGATGAACACCCATGGATTCAAAGCTGGAGAACAAAGTCAAGATAATGAACAGAAGCCAAAGGGGAAGAAAGAGTTCAGAAAGAAATGGGAAAAAAATGAAAAACAGCAGAAGCTCTAAAAAAAATTAGACAGAGGCAAGCAGACTGCCTTTAGGAAGGTTGGGTCAATTGGAGAAACTGGGCATTCATTTCATTCAGTACCCAAATATGAGTTAGGATGAACACTGAGTGATGACAATGAAGAGAAGCTCTTCCCTGACCTCCTGCAGTGTGTTGCCTAGTGGAAAGATGAAGGAAAGAAGCTTTATGCTTGGGTAGATAGTAATAGAATGGGCAAGGGGCTGGGTGGTCAGCCAGGACCTCTGTGAATTGATGATATTTATTCTGAGAACTAAAGGGTGAGAAAAAGAAAGAACAGCCATTCAAAAAGTGGGAAGATGTATATTCCACACAGAGTAAACGTGTACCAAGTTCCTGAGGTGAGAGAAAACTTGGAATGTCCGAAGAATGTCCAAGGAACTGGAAACAAAGCCAGTGAGGCTAGAGGAGTAAGTAAGAGAGATTTGGCAAAAGATGAAGGTGGAGAAAGAGACAGTAGCAAAATAATGCAGAATCTTAAAAACCAAGGTAAAGATTTGATTCTAGGTGCAATGGGAGAATGTTAACACTGATTCCATGTGCCGCAGAGAGCATGATCTAATTTAACTTAAAAGGGAAACAAAACAAACAAACAAAAACACCTCTCTGGTTGCCATATGAAGAACAGATTTTTTTCAAAGTATAGTTGACACATAACATTACATTAGTTTCAGGTGTACAACATAGAGATTTGACAAGTTTATATATTATGCTATGCTCACCACAAGTGTGGCTGCCGTCTGTCAACATGCACTATTACAATACCATTGCCTATATTCCCTATGCTGTACGTTTTATTTTCCTTACTCATTCATTCCATAACTAGAAACCTGGGGGCCTCCCGGCTGGCTCGGTTGGTAGAGTATGTGACTCTTGATTTCAGGGTCATGAGTTCAAGCCCCACATTGGGGGTAGAATTTACATTAAAAACAAAAACAAAAAAAAAGAAAACTCCCTTTCACCCATTTTGCCCATCCCCTTCACCTCCCTCCCCTCTGGCAACCATCAGTTTGTTCTCTGTATTTATGGATCTGTTTCTGCTCTTTGTTTGTTTATTCATTTGTTTTGTTTTCTGTATTCCACATATAAGTGAAATCATATAGTATTTGTCTTTCTCTATATGCCTTATTTCATAGCATTACACCCTCTAGGTCCATTCATGTTGTTACAAATGGTAAGATCTCATCCTTTTTATGTGGCTGCATAATGTTCATGTGTGTGTGTGTGTGTGTACGTACATGTACATACATATAGATACCACATCTTCCTTATCCATTAGTCTATCAGTGGCCAGGTTGCTTCCATATCTTGGCTATTGTAAATAATGCTGCAGTGAACATAAGGGTGCATGTATCTTTTCAAATTAGTGTGTTTATTTTCTTTGGGTAAATACCCAGTAGTGAAATTACAGATCATATGGTATTTCTATTTTTTAATTTTTTGAGGAACCACCATACTGTTTCCCACAGTAGCTATACCAATTTACATTCCACCAACAGTGCAAGAGGACTCCTTTTCACCACATCCTTGCCAACACTTGTTATTTCTTACCATGTGAAAATTAGATTTTAAGGGAAACCAGAGTAGAGGTGAGAAAGCCATTTGGAAGGCTGTAGAGGCATCTCTAATATGAGATTATGGCATCCTCAATTGGGGCAGTCACAAACCATGAAAAGTAGAGCTCTTTGGTTGAGTAGCATCTGATGAAGAGTTAGATGGCAGAGATGGGAGTGGTGAAAGTTAATGAATCACAGCTGACTTTTAGGTTCCAGGCTTGAAAAACTGGTGAAAGTTAATGTATTTACTCAAATGGGGAACCCAACAAAAAGGGGGTAGGACCAAGGTTGGGTGGAAGTATGAATCAGTAGTCCACTTTTACATGCATTCGTGTGGAGATACCTATTAGAGGACCAAATGGACATGTCTGTCCATGTAAATTTGGAGGTGAGAGGAGGATGTCTTGGCTGAGGTATTAACTTGGAAATGGCAATGTATGAAATCATCCAGAGAGAAAATATCCAAGTACCACTAGCAATCAGAAATGTCATGACTATTGCTACAAGTTGTTGTGTTTCTATCCTAGGCAGAACTCCTTTCCAGCTAGAATCAGGGCATAGTCATCATTGGGTCTTCTAGTGGAAATAGGAGATTCACTGCTAACTGACTGGGGGGGTATATGTGGCTGGAAAAAAATACCAGGTATTAATAATTTGAAGTTTCTGCCTTAGTGCTGCCAACATAGCTTTTGATTAAGAAACATCATGCTATCTGACTCTAAATCCAAAGCCTAGTCTACAACCTGGGCAAGAGGAAACCTTTCTTCTGTGTAAACATTCAATCATATATAAGCCTTAAGTTTCCTGGCTGCAATTGGTTAAAATTACTAATGGAATGTTGGTCTTTTGCATCCCAAGTCACATACTGTATCTTACCTGCTACCCACTGGGCATGGATTTCCTTTGTTGATCAACATCAGTCTCAGAAATGGATCCAAAGTTAATTCTCACATAAGTGAAATGATTGATAAGTATTACCTTTCCTGGAGGAATTTCTTTTCAACAAAAATTTGGAAAATTATAGTGACATTGAAAATATTAAAGGTGTAATTAAAGCCTTTAATTGTAGAATTTCAGATGATTGCATTCAGGAGAGATTAACTGGGGTGGAGGGAGAAGAATCTTTATGCTGCTACTGGTAGCATTAATATATTCAATGAAAAACATTTTGGAAGCAGAGAATACAGATTTAGCTAAAATGCATATCTTTGATATCCTCTTCATTGATTATAAAACATGGAACTCTGACTCAACTGAATTCTATATAGAAGTACAAATGAGGTATCAAGCTTTTTCCTAACAAAATTGATTACTTTTTTTCTTAGAGAACTGAAAAGTATGTGTTTCGTGAGGTAAAAATAACAATGATGTGCCTCAGGTTTGTTTTATATTTATGCATTTATTTTTCTTACTCCAATAGAAGATTTGAGATTACTTTAAAAATTGCCTTCAGCACCCTTCCTCTTAGGAGAAACAGAAGAAGCACACCCTGGAAAGTACTAGATTTAAAAGTAGAGCAGAGGCCCTATTATTTGAAACACAGTTCAAGGCAACACAGACAATAAAGCCATTGGCTGGGGTAAAATTTAACTGACCCTTTCAAGGTTGAAAGAGGTCTTCAATCAAAATGTTTCCTTCTCAGTAAAGAAGAGCTCTGCATTGGACTGATTTAACAGTAAAACCTACTGAAATAGCTCTCACTGGGAAAAAATAAGCTAAAACAAAAACAACAACAATAAAAACCCACCACAACTGTGGTAAGTAGACTTGTTGAGCTGTATTTCTCTGCTGCAAAGGATACAACATAAGAGGATTTTTTTTTAAGTAAAACAAGTCAGGTGGACAATTCTTTTTGTTTTTGTTTTTGTCTTTTTAGGTATAATGTTATTCCTTACTCCTGTTGTGTTAAGTTTATTCAGTTGTATATACTTTTCATGAGATTTCAGACTTCTCTTACATAACATTCAAATAAGAAGGCTCTAGTTTTTAACACAAAAGGATATTTATGGTTTGCTCTAATGCATTTATTATCAATGTCATTGACCTGCCTTCAGGGTTGAATCTACTGGAAAGTGTTCCACTGCAGTAAATGAATCATAGTAAATACATTAGCTTGTGCTTCTTGGGAAATGGAAAAAATTTTCTTTGGAAGTTGAGGATATGAATTTCATCCTAGTGAAGTATCTTTCAGTGGCTCTATTTTGTTTTCCAAGCTCTTGACCACTTTAGTAATAAAGTAATCAGATGCACAGGGCCATCAAACTGGACACATTAAAATCAATGGGAGGTTTGAAAATGATTCAACAAGGTGAGAACAGTGTGTCTTCTTTGTTCTAAAGTCAAGAACAACAAAAAGTATTACTTCACTTCTACTGATTCAGGCTGGGAGCAGGTCTGATTGGTGCACAAATCCCTCACAAAGAAATGCTAATGGAAGCCATAATTCTGACACTTCCTCGAGTTGTGGGAAGTGATTCAGAGGCCACACAACAGACCCAGCTCCATTATGAATTTTACACTTGAGCAAAACCACACAGTTAAGCATTCACCACATGAATTCAAACTACAGCAGACAACTGGATTCAGTGATAACCAAAAAGGAAAGATGTGTTTAAAAAAAAAAAAAGATGAAAACTATGGAATACAAGGCTTTCTGTCACAAAAAGAAGTCATTTTACCAAGAGATGTATTTATTGGATTTGATCATAATTTATATGTACATAATATGAACCAGCAATGAGGCCAAAGCTTATACCATCTGAATGAATTAAAGCACAAAAGTAATTTTCCAGATAATTCTATAAATGACTATTTCTCTTGCCTGGAATCTGAATTAGGGTAAGAGTATTCTACTCTCTTTCCTTTCCTTTTCCTAATTGTTACAATTGTTTTTATGTTTTGCTCAAGTCTTCACTTTGGCAATGCAGATTTCTTCCAGTTATCAAATTTTCTCAATTTTGTGATCCTTTGGAAGCCCATGTAAAGCATTGAATATATAGATCAGGAGAGCACCATGAAAACAGTGGCCTTTGTTATGAATAAGTATTAGTACAACCACCGATTGAACTGTTAAATAAATGGACAATAGCAGTTTAAGAGTGATACTGGCTTAGGAAGACGTGTCAGGAAAGGAAGAAAGGGAGAAATTACCCAGACAATAACTAGCTTGCCAATTGATGGAAACATATGCTTTTCGATGTATTATCTAATTATAATTAAGAGTTTCACCTGACTTTTAGCTACTTTCAGCATAAAACACAATCTGCGTGTGTGCACGTATGCGTGCGCACACGCTGGCGCACACACACACACACGCACAACTTCACCCATTTATCTTTTGTTTGTGCCTTTGTCTTAAGACCTGCATCTCTTTCAGGCCCATCAATGAGACCTTTGGGTGGCATGAATTTTCTAGTCATCTAACATGAGTAATGGACTCCTGTTCACTTAGCATTTTACTTTCTTTGTACAGGAAACATACTCTAGTCTACATCAATGTCCTGTTTCATAAACTAATGCCTGTAGCTGTGCCCTGTCCATCAGATGAGTGGATGTTGTTAACACAGGTGTTAATGACAAAACACAACTATAAAGTGAAGATACTGGTTTACAAAAAGTCGCATATCCCTCAAAGCTAGTTCTTTACTAACTTGAGAATTCTGGAAGCCTGTTCCTGAAAAACCATTTACCAAAGTATAATTGGAACCATGATAATTCAGACCCAAATACTGATTTACTGAAAGCAAAGGTCAAAAGCGTATGAGTTAAAATGCTCAATTTTCTACTTTAATTTGTGTGGATGAATGTGATCTAGGGTATATAACTTGTCCCCGTGAAAATAGCACCATTTTAATTGGAAAATATTTTCAAGAGGTTGAGCAATATATAGGGCAACTTATGTAGCAGGCAAGGATAGCCACAAAGAAAAGTATAACTGCTTGAGATCTAGATAAAGCAAAAGTAAAAAAATAAAAATTAAAAAAAAAAGTTAGTGGACTGAATTCAGTAGAGTTTTTGAAATGATTTTTTTGAAGAGATTTACAAGGCCCCTTGCCTCCTTGCCTCAAATTGTGAAAAGTTGACTACGCCCACATCAAGTCTCACCTCAGAAGGACATTTTCAAGATTAGGAGTGCATCTGAGCTGTTTTTGCCATTTGATTTATCATTTGTGTAGTGAATTTTCTGGTAATATGCAGGGTGCAAGCACTCAAAAGCAAAGAATGTTATTTTCAAATCTATTTCCATCAGAATACAGACAGATAATGAAGGTGGGATTGAAATAATGCTACATTGTATATTGTTCCCTGACTTGTCTCTCCTCCCTTCACTTCCCATATTGCCCCTCCTACCCCTGGTCCTGTGTCATAGCCTATCCTGTTGGCATAGTGTGCTTTTACTACTGCCTGCTGCTGCAAGACCTCTGATCTGTGTGCCCATCATGCTTATGTTCCATATACTGTTACAAGAAATCAGTGATACTAGTTTTTCTAAAGGGATCCAGGGGGCTGAGGGTTTAAGGGAAGTTATTGGTTGATCTGGCAGTATTTACACTTAGAGAAGTTAAGAAATTTACAAGGGCTCTTCATATTCTCACTTCATAGGCATAGTGCTATTTATACAGAAGACACTTTTTTTACATATTTACATAATCAGAAAAAGGATTGAACAAATAACACTAATTTCATTCAGCATGAATGCACTCCATTCTTTTGCCAGTGAAGTCATTGAACTGCCATTCTGATATTGTTTAAACAAAGAGGAAGGCTCAAATACTTTTTTGACAGAAAGATCTTTGAAGATTTGGCCAAATAGATAATGGGAGATATTCAAAATTCAATCAGATATTATTATATTTAAGAAAGTTATATGGCCCCAAAGAAGTAAAAAGAATATGAAATGAATGCAGGATCCCCCCAAATTTGAAGATCTTCATAATTTGCAAAGGAGGCCATTAAATATTAAGAGCCAATGAAATGTAGAGACTAATAAAATAGTATCGCATCATCAGTAGGAATTTCAGATTTCCATGATTAAACCTGGAAAATAGATTTCTAAGGCTACTAGGGCTATGCCTCTAAACAGGACTCAGGATGTCTCATCAGTGTCATGAAGAGGAACCCAGAGATACACTGTCAAATGTCCCTGGTCATTATGCAGTCATAACCAACTGAGAAGATATCCTCCAAATTGTTTGGTATAATACTGTTGTTTATTTAATGAATAAGATTCATTAAACCTAGGAAAGGTATAAAACTAAGTACAGAAAGGCCTAAGAGAATCAGACATATGGTGTTAATATTTTTGTATTAAGATATCTGGGCATTTAGTTTCAATGATGTGTCATGTTCACAGGAATTTGTCCTATTAGAACAGCCTTGTGATTCCAATTTAATACGTGTCACTGCATAATTGATTTCAACTTGTGATTCAAAGTTGGAAAGTATAAGTGAAATGCTAATGAAAAAACTGGACACTGAGTAGAACTTACAAATAGCCATTTCAATAAGTTTAATAAGTAAAAGTATTACTTGAGTACTTGGGTTGGTCAGTCAGAAAATCAAATTACTTTACAAGTATATTTGAATATTTTTTTAAAGATTTTTATTTATTTAGTTGACAGAGAGACAGCCAGAGAGAGAGGGAACACAAGCAGGGGGAGTGGGAGAGGAAGAAGCAGGCTCACAGTGGAGGAGCCTGATGCGGGGCTCGATCCCGTAACAGCGGGATCACGCCCTGAGCCGAAGGCAGATGCCCAACAACTGAGCCACCCAGGCGCCCCTAAATATATTAAATGAGAATTTAATTTAAAATATTTACTAATCTTTAAGCTTCAAATAATACCAACTATTAAAGATCTCTTTAAAGTAGTATTAAATTCCTCTAGTATCACAATGATAGAAATTGATTTATAAGCCTAACAAAACTAAATTTTAATATGTGTAACTTTAATAATTTCTTTTTATGTACTCTTTTTTTAAAGTCTTTATTTAAAGTCCAGTTAACACAGTGTAATATTAGTTTCAGGTGTACAATCTAGTGCTTCGACAATTCCATACATCACCTGGTGCTCATCACAAGTGCCCTCCTTAAGTGCCATCCCCCCACCTGCCTCCCCTCTGGTAACCAGGTTTGTTTTCTGTAGTTAAGAGCCTGTTTCTTGGTTTGCCCCTCTCTCTTTTGTTTTCCTTTGCTTATTTGATATGTTTCTTAAATTGCACATATGAGTGAAATCATATGGTATTTGTCTTTCTCTGACTTATGTCACTTGGTATAATACTCTCTAGCTCCATGCATATTGTTGCAAACGGTAAGATTTCAATCTTTTTTATGGGTACATAATATTCCTGTGTGTGTGTGTGTGTGTGTGTGTGTGTGTGTGTGTGTGTGTGTGTGACTTCTTTATCTGTTCATCAATCGATGGACATTTGGGCTGTTTCCATAATTTGGTTATTGTAAATAATGCCGCTATAAACCTCAGCATGCATGTATCACTTTGAATTAGTATTTTCCTATCCTTTGGGTAAATATCTGGATCATTGGGTAGTTCTATTTTTAACTTTTTGAGGAACCTCCATACTGTTTTCCAGAGTGGCTGCACCAGTTTGCATTCCCACCAACAGTGCATGAGGGTTCCTTTTTCTCTGCATCCTCGCCAACACTTGTTTCTTGTGTTTTTTATTTTAGCCATTCTGACAGATGTGAGGTGATATCTCATTGTAGTTTTGATTTGCATTTCCTTGATGATGAGTGATGTTGAACATCTTTTCATGTCTTCTTTGAAAAATATGTCTATTTCTTTGGAAAAATGTCTATTTGTGTCATCTGCCCATTTTTAAATTGGATTATTTGAGGATTTTAGGCTGTTGAATTTGATAACTTCTTTATAGATTTTGGGTACTAACCCTTTATCAGACATATCATTTGCAAATGTTTTCTTCCATTCAGCAGGTTGCCTTTTAGTTTTGTTGATTGTTTCCTTCACTGTGCAGAAGCTTTTTATTTTGATGTAGTCCCAGTAGTTTATTTGTGCTTTTGTTTCCCTTGTGTCAGGAGACCTATCTAGGAAAAAGTTGCTATGGCTCATATCATAGAAATTACTGCCTGTGCTCTCTTTAAGGACTTTCATGGTTTCGGGTCTCGCATTTCAGGTCTCAGGTCTTTAATCCATTTTGAGTTTATTTTTGTGTATGGGGAAAGGGAATGGTCCAAGTTTCATCCTTTTGCATATTGCTGTCCAGTTTTCTCAATACCATTTGTTGAAGAGACTGTGTTTTTCCCTTTGGATATTCTTTCCTGCTTTGTCGAAGATTAATTGGCCATGTAATTATAGGTTCATTTCTGGGTTTTCTATTCTGTTCCATTGACCTATGTGTGTATTTTTGTACCAGTAACACACTGTTCCAGTTACTACAGCTTTGTAATATAACTTGAAGTATGCAGTTGTGATACCTCCAACTTTGCTTTTCTTATTCCTTAATTCAGTCAAATTTAACATATGGAGATACATACCTGAATATATGTATACTTGAAGACATATTATTCACTTGATTTGGAACAGTAATTCATAAGTTAATGGTTTTTAAAAAAGCAAGCGAGTAATCATTATTTTAACATAAATGCGTATACATTTGTCTTTCTTTACATATACTCCTTTGCTTTGATTATAAGTTACCAAGTTACTGTTCTCCACATTCAGAAATTCATTATCTAAAATTTCCAGTTTTATTTCTTTAAAATGGTCCAAGAATGTAAAGATACTAACAACATAATCAGAATATAGAAAACTGTCAGCTGATATTCCTTATCTAAGTCTTTCCCAGTTCTTGCCCATACCTAGAGACCCTTTTTTTTAGTGACTCACCTTTATTGAGTCTTTTCACAGCACTCAATATGGTTTTCATAGAAACAAAAGTAGATCTGTATCTAGATACGTAGATAGATATGTACATATGTCATGATATACAATTAAAGTGTGTATTGTAAAATCCTAATGAAATGTAACCTTCTTATTTCAGTCTTTATATCAATACCATAGCAAGTAACTTTATGATTTGTCTAAACTGATTTCTGTCTATTTAAGTCCTTGACATGTTCAGCAAATCTGCCAGAACCAAAGGAAGGAAAGAAGACAGGAAGGAAAGGACAGCACAGGAGTTGAAGCACCACTATTTTTGACCCATGTTATAATAGGCGATAACAAATATCATATATACAGAAGTAATGTGCTAGGGCCAGCTCATAGAGGCTCATAAGAGACCATTCTTAAATTTTCAGAAATTTTGGAAATCAGTTACTAAACATAGTCATTACTAAAAATTTAATTATATAAAGTTAAAATTAAATACATTACATTAAAAACAAAAGCACTAAATACTCCAAACTCATTACTTTCTAATTGCTTTAATGCATTTTGCTAATATCTATGCTCTCGAGATTGTTTACATTTGTTACGTATTTATTGTGGAATACCCTACTGAATATCTCTTCCCAGTTCTTCTCCGTGATCTCACATTGGTACATTTAAGTCAGCCATGGTGGAAGTATTTACACCATGGAAACTGGCAAATGCAGCAAATGAAGTAATAGGTTTTTTTGGGGGGGTTGGGAGGGGAGGGAGGTCAGGCACAGCTATTAAACATTTACCAGCATACCATTGTATGTAAAGCATAATATATTACTAAAATGTACACTTCACATATATTTTTGTCATTTGTTCTTAAAGTATTGAAAATAACTTTTGGACCATGAGCCTTCAAAATGTACCTGTAGGTCATTTCTAAATGTATTATCCCACTACACTCAAGAAGAAAGAAAAGTACTTTGGTAGGCTCAACGAGAAATCTATAAAACACCCTGCCTTCCAGTCCAGACTTGATCCATTAAATTACATTCCATTAATTGTTAAAAAATAACTGTCAGCATATATTTTCAGTCGTTGGATGAGAGACTAAATGACTTCATGGTATATACATACATACATGTAACTTTTACAAACAGAATGGAGAAAATTCCCATAGGAACATACTGAAATGGGCACAAAATTAAATATAAGAAATAACAGTCTACCCCCTCCCAACCTCAGTCCTCCTATACCAATCACATGTGTTTCTTAGAAAGATACTTTATTTACCTGCTCAAGACTTTTACTGGACTCCAGATGTTTATTGGGCTGAGATAATGGGTGGAGAATTATGCCTACGAAATCTAAATTAGTTTCTGTAAGAAAGAACAGAGCTACATTTGGGGAAAAAAATAAGAAAGCAAGTAATCTGGAAGAAAGTATGGTAAGGTAGTAGGCTAGAGTTTCGAGAGATATCAGGGAAAGAAACATGAAAAATAACTACCACTATGACTTTAGGGAGAGAGATATATAAAAGATTTTAAAAGTTAACGGTGATATATTAGTTCTGTAACAGGTACTGTTCTAAGTGACTTACATGTATGATTTCAACTTGATCCTCACGACAACTGTATAAGATAGTTATACAACTTTAACAGACTCTACTTTATAAATGAGAACACTCTGGAACTTTGAAAACAAATGTCTTGCCTAAGGTTAATCAGCTAAAAACTGACAGAGTTGTAATTAACACCCAGGCAATCTGGCCTTTAGCTCATGCATTTAACAGTTAGACTGTAGATGGTTTACTTATAAGATATGCCTTATAGCCATATCAAAAAATACTTGCAGAAAACATCAACAAAGAGACTTACTTTCTAAAACTTTTTGAAGTAAGATCTGTTTCTCTTAATGATGTTAGCATATTTGAACTGGCATTAATGAAGTACCGTTTATTCAGATTTTTTAAGTAAAATTAAAAGAATCTGAAAACTAATGTCCTAGTTACTGTGACATTCAAATAAAAATAAATATAAAATGGATTGTGCTACTTAATGTTCTGTGGCTAAAAGATGAAAATTCGAAAAAATTGCTTCTGTAAGATGCAGTTGTTGTAACTTATAAGTATACAATTTTGCACATCAAAAACCTTTACAAATGGTCTCATATTCTTCTTTTAACACGGAGTGATAAGAGAAAAACCTTGTAGGCTGGATAAGACTCAAAGAATATAAATGCAAAGTTTATTTTGCATTAGGCAGGAAGTTAAAAGAAATAAAGCCTAACGTTTCTATGTGTATGCTATCCTCGGAAAACATCCACTTAACTTGGTTGTGGCCAAAGTCCAGTCTTTGACCTGTACTCAAAGGTATCTGTGCTGGAAATGCTATAAATTAATGACATGGATACTCCACTTAAGCATTAGTAGCAGAGTACCAGAAAAAGGCCAGAGGAAAAGTTATAGATGAACCTGGACTCAGAAAAAAAGTCAACTTGAAGAATAATAATCTGAATTTGGAATCTTCACTTTTACAGAGTCACTGTCTTCACCCCCACATCCTGGTAGCCTCTGTCTGCAAAAGAGAACAGTATTTAATCAAATCTAAGACATTATACAAGATGCACCATTCGTTCAAGTAGAGATATTTTTTAAAAAGCAGCCTATTAAAATGGCACAGTGCTTTCTTATGATTTAGAATTATTTCATATTTGTTGAAAAAGTAGATTTATATATGTATATAATAAAAAAAGGAAAATAAAATAAAAATAAATTGGTAAAGGAATTACAAATCTTCACAAGATCTTACTTCTTGGGATAACTTGAGATAGTCTTTAATACTTCTGTTTTCCATGAAATATTGCCTTTTTATGCCTTTGAGAACACTAGTGATGCTCCTAAATTATGCCTCAATATTGTCTTAGGGGTCTTACTCCAAGCTTCTGACATTCTGTAAGTTTTGATGTCGATGTTTCTTGATCTATACTGATGCTGACATTGGAGAACTTCAGATAGCAATCAAGACGTTCTACTATATAGACTAAATGTTTGCATGTCCTCAAAATTCATATGTTGAAAGATCATCCCCACTGTGATGGTGGTATTTGGGGTTGGAACCTTTGGGAGACTATAAGGTCATGGGGGTGGAGCCCTCATGAATGGAACTGGTACCCCTATTAAAACACACCCCAGAGAGCCCCCTTGACCCTTCCATCATGTGAAAACCCAGCTATAAGATAGCCATTCTATGAACCAGACACTAAATCTACGTGCACCTTGTTCTTGGATTTCCCAGCTTCCAGAATTGTGAGAAATAAATTTCTGCTATGTATAAGCCATGCAGCCTCTAGCATTTTTGTTATAGCAGTGAAAATCAACCATAACACCATCCTATTAAGGTCTTTAGGTAGTTTATGATTGAGATATGGAAGGTTTTAGCTTTGCCATACTGCAGGCAGAAACAACAACCAAGGTCGAATATGCTCAAGCAATAACACATCATCACTTACACCTGGTCAGAGTCCATTTAAGATTCCATCAATTTTAAGATATATCCCAATTTCAGAAAAGATAACAGGTGGAAAATATGCAGCTTAGAATCAGTGAAGTTAAGTCTTTGGGCTGTTCCATATTATGCTAATTCCTGAGCAGTTAGGATTTTTGACACAATTTTTTGGTCATTAGAGTGAAACAACTGTTGATTGATATAACCCATCTATGTGACTTTTCCTTTCATAAAAATGCCAGCCTTCTTGCCCTCAAATCCATTGTGTTGGAGTCCCTACATTGCCCTCCATGCTTGGATCTAAAAAGTTGTAATGTCAGTAGTTTGCCTTCCCAATTTCTCTTCCTTTGGCTAGAGTCTACTTTGTAAACCCTTCTTCTCTCAGAAAGGGATCTAACGTTTTTTTAATGAAGTAGTAAAACACAAAGTACTGTCCAGTTTAAAGTTTAGGAGTACAAATCCTTAATCACCTTCTCTAAGATCTTAGGACAGAAATGTTTCAGAACTCTTCTTTTATAAAGATATCACACATATACCATATCCTATGTAACCCCTGTGGGGTCTAGCATGGGACCCTGTAATCAAACTTGTTCATATTTTTGCACTAAAATGTATGTATTATAATAGGGATAAAGACTATAAATGGCCTCATGTAAATTTAGTCTGGATTGGGCCACCAAATGAGACAAGAGCAGGTAAATTTTGCCACCAAGTGAGTTACACAATTCCTTTAGTGTTCCAAGCTAATGGAACTCAGAATTGCAAATAAGGGGTTGTGGACATAGGTTAAGCATAAATATTCCAGTTTTTGCATAGAGTTTTAGGTATGGACTAGAAGGTGAATCATATTTTAAAAGGATAAGGAAGGTGGCAAATTTTCTCCATTTCCAAGTAATCACATCATATTTGGAGATATGGAGCACATCCACTCTTGAGGTTGGCCATGTGGCTCTGAAAACTGGCCTCATTGCATAATCTTCTTCCTCCTTACATTTCCTCATCTCAGTAAATGGCATCACAAACTACCCAGTTTCTCAAGCCAAAAGCCTTACAGTTGTCCTTGATTCCTTTCTCATCTCTCATCATATCAAGAAGTCTTCCCAACTCTACTTCTAAATAGGCCCTTTTGGAGCATATGTTATAGGACATCCAGTCTTTCCATTTCCACAGCCATCACCTCAATCCCAGCCACATCATGTCCTTTGAATTGAAATAACTTCCTATTTCATGTCCTGTTTTGACTGTCCTCTCCCAGCAGCCATTGCTCACATAGCAGCTACAGTGATCTTTAAATTTCAAGTCAGATGTCTCCTTCACCCGTTTAAAAACTCCAAAACTCTTACCATTACCAAGGCTTTGCATGACCTGGACCTCTCCTCCCACTCTCCCTTCACTTACTGTGCTTTATTTACCCCCATCAGCTTTCTATTCTGCAAATAAGCAAGTTTCTTTCTCATTTATGGGCTTTTCTTTTTTTTTTTTTAAGATTTTTTATTTATTTATTCAACAGAGATAGAGACAGCCAATGAGAGAGGGAACACAAGCAGGGGGAGTGGGAGAGGAAGAAGCAGGCTCATAGCGGAGGAGCCTGATGTGGGGCTCAATCCCATAACGCCGGGATCACGCCCTGAGCCGAAGGCAGACGCTTAACCGCTGTGCCACCCAGGCGCCCCCATTTATGGCCTTTTCATTTGCTGCTTCCTTGAGGTTGCAGCTGGAGACACTGAGGCCTGTGTCCTTTGCCTCGCTGCCTTCTTCTTGTCCTTTAGTTGTCAGCTCGGATGTTAATTCCTCATTCTGGACTTCTCTGGTTCCTAGTCCAAAGTAGATCTAACCCCTAATCGCTCCACGGATGATCCTGGTTGATTTTCTTTAGGGTACTTATCATTTTGAAGTTCTCCTAATGAATTGTTTCCTATTTACTTGGCTGTCTCTGCCTTCTAGACCATAAGCCCCATACAGGCAAGGACTGTTCACCATTGTTACTCCACTGCCCAGACTATTGCCTGGCATATAGCAAAGGTTCTTTAAATATATTTCAAATGAATGCATAAAAGTCAAGTAATTGATAGTCTAACATGATAATTCTATTATTGCCATCATTCAGATTATTGGTGTTCTTAGTTCACACAAATTGGAGTAGACTATAGACATTTCAAAGAATGGTGATATGTCCAGAATACCAGAGCATGGGGGTATTTTTAGTTAATTTGATATTTTGGCCACCGAAATTACTACTATGGGTCTGTAACTTGAGTTACATTTAATGAATGCTTTCTGTGAGGCATAATGATGTAGGATAGATTAGATAGATAGATAGATAGATAGATAGATAGATAGATAGATAGATAGATAGAGATATAGAGATATAGAGATATAGAGATATAGAGATATAGAGATATAGATATCATTTAACTTTCTATCAACTGAAAAAATTAAGTGACTTTCCCAATATCTCATACCTAGAATGCAGTTGCACTAGGATTGAATCCCAGATTCTTCAGAGCACAAACCTAAGGAAATGAATGTAATCACTCAATTTACATTGAAAGAAATTTAACTTTCTTTCAATGATTCAAATGCAATTATGAAAATATTGCTATTCTAAAGCAAGATGAAAAAATAGTTATTGAAATTATATGAGTTTTAAAGAACGTGAAGATAGAAGAGTTTCGTATGTCTTTATACTGGAAAGGTTATCTTCTCTTTGGAAAAAGCCTAAGAGTTGGAACCTCCAGGTTTATTTCCTCTTATGCTTATAGAAGATACAAATAAATTAAGAAAATGCTCTCATGCAAATCACCTGGTTTGTAAGGCTGTCATTTTAATAAGGAGACCAAAATTCTTGCTTCCCCTATGCTTTTTTTTATTCCAGTATTTTTAACATACAGTGTTAAATTAGTTTCAGGTGTACAATATAGTGATTCAATGACTATACATTGCTCAGTGCTTATAATGATAAGTGTACTCTTTAATCCCCATCACCTATTTTACCCATCCCCCCAACCCACCTCCCCTCTGATAACCCTCAGTTTGTTCTCTTTAGTTAAAAGTCTATTTCTTGATTTGTCTCTTTGTTTTGTTTCTTAAATTACACATAAGAATGAAATCATATGGTTTGTCTTTGTCTGAGTGACTTATTTCTCTTAGCATTATACTCTTTAGATCCATCCATGTTGTTGCAATGAGAAGATTTCATTCTTTTTTATGGCTGAATAATATTCCTGTGTGTGTGTGTGTGTGTGTGTGTGTGTGTGTGTGTGTGTATCTCATTTCTTCTTTATCCATTCACCTATGGATGGACACATGATCTGCTTCCATAATTTGGCTATTGTAAATAACGCTAAAACAAACATTATGGTGCATATAGCCTTTCAAATTAGTGTTTTCATGGTTTTTTTGGGAGGGGGTAAATTCAAAGTAGTGAGATTACTACATCATATGACAGTTCTATTTTTCAATTTTGAGGAGCCTCAATACTGTTTTCCATAGTGGCTCCACCAGTTTGCATTCCCACCAACAGTACATGAGGGTTCCTTTTTCTGCATATCCTCATCAACACTTGTTTCTTGTGTTTTTGATTTTAGCAATTCTGACAGGTATAAGGTGATATCTCATTGTAGTTTGGATATGCATTTCCCTGATGATGAGTGATGTTGAACATCTTTTCATGTGTCTGTTGGCCATCTTTATGTCTTCTTTGGAAAAAATGTCTGTTCATGTCTTCTGCCCATTTTTAATTGGCTTATTTGGGGTGTTTGGGGGTTTGTTTTGTTTTGTTTTGTTTTGTTGCTGTTAAGTTTGATAAGTTCTTTATAGATTTTGGATACTAGCCCTTTATCAAATATATTATTTGCAAATAGCTCCCATTCTGTAGGATGTCTCTTAGTTTTGTTGATAGTTTCCTTTGCTGTGTAGAACCTTTATATTGTGATGTAGTCCCAATAGTTTATTTATGCTTTTGCTTCCCTTGCCTCAGGAGACGTATCTAGAAAAATGTTGTTATGGCCAATGTCAGAAAAATTACTGCCTGTGCTGTCTTTAAGAACTTTTATGGTTTCAGGCCTCACATATAGGTCTTTAATCCATTTTGAGTTTATTTTTGTATGTGGTGTTAGGAAGTAATCCAGTTTCATTCTTTTGCATGTAGCTATCCAGTTTTCACAACATCATTTGTTGAAGAGACTGTCTTTCCTATTGCATATTGTTGCCCTTTTTGTCAAAGATCAATTTACCATATAATCATGGGTTTGTTTCTGGGCAGTGTTTTATTGATCTATGTGTCTCTTTTTGTGCCGATACCATACTGCTTTGATTACTACAGCTGTGTAGTCCAACTTGAAATCTCGAATTGTACTTCCTCCAGGTTTGTTTTTCCTTTTCAAGAGTGCTTTGTCTATCTGGGGTCCTTTGTGGTTTCATACACGTTTTAGGATTGTTTGTTCTAGTCTGAAAAATGCTGTCAGTATTTTGATAGAGATTGCATTAGATAGATTGCTTTGGTATGGACATTTTAATGATATTTGTTCTTCTAATCCATGAGCATGGAATATCTTTCCATTTGTTTGTGTCATCTTTAGTTTCTTTCATCAGTATTTCATAGTTTTCAGAATATAGGTCTTTCACCCTCTTAGTTAAGTTTATTCCTAGATATTTTATTATTTTTGTTGTAATTGTCAATGGGATTGATTCTTTAATTTCTCTTTCTGCTGCCTCATTATTGTTGCATAAAATTCAACAGATTTCTGTGCCTTGATTTTA